>NC_081143.1:24865585-25165585 GCF_958295425.1 Solea solea
TAACCCCCACGATTTTGCTCGTCGGTGTCATCTTTGTGATCTAATCTGCCAACCACAACAGCAGTACGTCATTTCAGAAAGATAGTCTGTTGCACCAGCATCAAAGTGTGGAAATAACAACAAACGCATGCATAGTAGTGCATCATATTTCACGCCACACATGACATTTCTCATGCCGGGAAGTGATAAAACTTACCGCACCTTCCACGAAGGCGCAGGACGCACATGGATGTTATGAATGCGTGCACAGGTTTCGAGTGAAAGAGCACGGTCAGCTAATCTCTTCAATTATATCACATAATAATAGCTGCTTATTAAAGTTTAAGTTTGAAATGTTAAGAGTATGAACTTAACATTTTCCTATTATTTTTTTTTTTTTTTTTCAAGGCATCAAAATCTGCCACAAACACTTTCAGCACCACCGTAAACATCCACCCATCAATTGTTTACTGCTTCATCCTCACTGTTGTAAAAACTCACAGCTGACTCACCGTCTTTTCCAGAGTGCAGCGAAAATGATCAAAGAGTCCATGGACAAGAAATTTGGCAGCTCGTGGCACGTTGTGATCGGCGAAGGCTTCGGTTTCGAGGTCACGCACGAAGTGAAGAACCTGCTCTACATGTTCTTCGGCGGGAGCCTGGCCGTGTGCGTGTGGAAGTGTTCGTAGCACCTCCTCGCTCTCCGTCCGTCCGTCCATCCGTCCGTCCTCCCCTGCACCGCCGCTAGGACTGAACCAGATGCGGGTCACACTCGTGTTGCGGCAGGTCACTTTATCTACCACCACTAGCCTTTGTGGCAAATAATAAACCCATCGTTTTAAGATCTCATACAGATAGTGGGCAGGGACAAAAAAAACAAACTTGAAAGGGAAATTTGAGAGTGGCAGTTACCACAGCTTCCTGCCTTTTTCTACCACTTTAATTTTTTTTGTTTTTGCAGCTTTAACCTATTGTTCTCAACATTTGTGAGTGAGCATGAGCCAGTTAGTCCAAATTTTACAAACAATAAAATCCAACCAGGGTCTCCAAAGTCCTTTATCCTCAAGGTTGCGTTCACACCAAATACGACGCAGATTTTTTCACAGGATAACATTTAAAAAGGGTGACATGTTGTGAATTAACGAAACTGGGTGAAGAGGAAAATGGTTGACCAAAAAGTGAGCGAGCAATTTGCATTGGAAAAAAAAAAGGTTGGTAAACTTAAAAAAAAAAAAAGGAGTTCAGTTGATAATACCTAAGTTACTTACATGAATTACAGTAAGCAACTTGTCTTCATATTAGTTTAAATGAACTTATTTACTAATTTAGGTGTTACCAATTGTGTCTTTTTTCGGTGTGGACTTTTTGGCAATGTCTCAAACTATGTGTGTGTGACTTAATTCAAGCTGTTGGTCACATTGTCATCAGTAGGTTGTTAGCTGTTAGCCCTAGCATTAGCTCCAGACGAGTTGTAGCTAGTTTCGTTTACTTACGAGAGCGACGCGAGTAAAAACAGATTATCCACATAATTCGAGTGACGCGGCGTGAAAATAAAAGCGCGAGTGTTTGGTGTGAACGCGCCATCATTCCTCTTCAGGGAGTGTATGTGTGTTTGTGTGTGTGTGTGTGCGTGTGCGAGTGAGTTTATATTGTTTGTGTGTGCTGGACACACACAGGATTTGTTTGGGGAAAAAAACACTACGTCCATCACCTCCCTTTGGAATCTTTGTGTCACCGTTAACTTGTCCGTGCTGTGTGTTGACATTTCACACGTGTCTCTCTCTCTCTCTCAAGTTGTGCTAGTCTTTTAATAAAATTCGTAATATTTTTTATGTGTACATAGTTTGATGAACTTGAAGAACTTCTTTTTAAAGACCAGTGTCATCTTCTTACAAATGAAAGGCTCCGAGTTCTCGGGAGTCGAGTAACACTTTTATCTCCCCTGTAAAGGTGTTTGTAATAATCCCACACGATATCACCCCTGCGGAGTGATATTAGCAATGTGATTGTTTTCATGGTGTTAATGATCCAGCGCAGTGGACCATTATGTGTGAACTGACCTGATTGTACAATAAACTCTGAAATGTGATGAAATGGGAACGTGGGAGTGTCACTTGTGTTCTTCATAAACGGTATTTCATGTCGAGTTTGTCTTCGCAAATGGATTTTATATGACCCCTGTGGGAAGAACCGTGGAGGTTGAGGAGATTTCTTGTAAATTGAGAGGAAATTGGAATGAGTAACACACTGCATCATTTCTTTATTTTTTTTTGTCACTTAATGTAGTTATATAGTCGTTTGTGATGGCAACTGTGTGTGTGAGTCGGATGACTTTTTTAGTTTTTCTATGAGCAAGAAGAAAACTGCACCCAACAAAACGAAGAAAACCCTATCATTTTCTTCTCGAAAGCACTTGAAATTCTTGTTCTTTTGCTTTTCCCTTTTAACCCCGGAAACGTTAATTAATTCCCGTCTTTGTTTTCTTAAGGAGGCAAAGAACAGGAAAAAAAAAAAAAATCCACTTACCGCTCATGTTTCTGGGTAATTTATTTCCGTGCAGTAATGTAATCTGTGGCAAATTAAACATAATCCTTTTACAGTATGTAGAGTACATTAAATAATACCACCAGTGAGCTGGGAATATTGTGTTTGATTAATCGACTATACATTGGACTTTTATATGCATAAACAAAATTAAGAACCAAATTCATGTACTAAGTAACATGTTGCAACATGTTACCAGTAATTAAATTATTTGACTCATTGCCTACTCAAACTATATTCAGAGGAAATAGCAATAAAATATGTAAATAAGAAATGCAAATTTAGGATAAAGGAAAGAAATTGGTGATAACTCCTAAGTAGCTTGTTCAAAAATAACTGAACTAGCGCAAATATCAGAGCTTTTCACTTGCTTGTAGAGTTACATAGTGTTGCTTTAATGAGTACTTCCTTGGGTCCTGCCTCACCCTTTCACTAAGCTTCCTGGTACAGTAATTTTTGTATAATCCATCAAACATACACACAGATTAAAATAATACTTAAATGAGATAAAAAAAAAAATTGACTCATAATATACAGAACCCTAACGTTTAAAATACTGTATGACAAGTTTGTTGTCAGCTTTGGACAGACTATAATATTATAATATAATATTATAATATAATTTTAAATGTCCTTTTTGTACCATATCAGTGCAGTGCATGAGTTATTCTGACCCAGCAGTGCAGGGAGAGAAGCCACCACCACTATTGACACAACAGCTAAATCTGGCAACTTCATGCCGGACATTTGTGTAACCAAACACTGTGATGACCTCACACAGGGTCAGTGTGCACTCTTCTGTTCTGCTCATTGTTTTTTGTTGTCGTTCCAGTGTGTAGCAGTGTGTGTGGGGAGGATCCATCAGAAGAAACGTTTTTTCTTTTTCTTTTTCCATTGGCTTCTCCCTCTCCGGGGGTCGCCACAGCAGCAGCTCATCTATCTGCATATTTGATTTGGCAGAGATATTATGCCTTCCCTGATGCAACCCTCACATTTTATCTGGGCTTGGGGACCGGCACTAGGAGTACATTAGATGTGGCCGCCCCATGTGGCTGGGGTCAATTTAGAGTGTCCAATTAACCCAATCAATGGGGAGCAATGAGGAGTGAGAGGTAACCCAGGGTACATGGCTTGGCACCTCTCCAGTTTAAAGCCAAGTTCCATTTTTCACTAGGCCACAAGCTGAGAAACTGAATATAATATTTTACAATTAAATTAAATTAAATTAAATTAAATTAAATTAAATTAAATTAAATTAAATTAAATTAAATTAAATTAAATTAAATTAAATTAAATTAAAACACTGAGCCCTTTAAAGAAGTTTGTACAGTGTTCACTGATTATACCTCTTAACCATCCGTTCTTCTTTCTGCAAGATAAGAAACACAAGTGTCTATCAAAACCACTCAACTAAATCTGACTTTAATACTATAGGAATAAGAATAATGATTAGTTATATATGCAACTAAAGAAAGTCCAATTTCACTTCATCAGATTTTCTTTTTTCCCCCCAAGCAACATGAGTGGGTAATTCATATTAATACATATTACATACACATATTAAAAAAGTATTACCTGTAGGACAGTGTGAAGTCTGAATTAACATGATTTCAGGCTTCAGGTCTGTGCGTGTGTGTTTTCACAAGTTTTCACTTGATGGTTAAACCATAGATTTAATTATCATAAATGTTTGATACATTGAGTCAAAGTTTGTATTGACAAATTGCAAGAAAACAAAGAATCACAACAGTTTTAAAGCTATTTTTTATTCTCATTTTATATTGTTCTTGTGGAGAGAATACAGTTGTGTGGTATCAGTACAGTAGTAACCTGGCAGCTCCTTTAAAAACCTGAATATATGAGCCGTGAGGTTGCTGTTGCTGTGGCTGCCCTTGTTTTATTTTGAAAACCAGTAGTTAAGGATTAAATTCTGTATTTCCTCATGCTGGGTCACGCTGGATGCCTCTGATTTCGGCCATGGCAACACCCTGTATCTATGAAACACAATGCTTTACAACCACAATGCACTGCATGGCTGTTTCCACAGACAGTATATGGGAAGTGTGGGAACCACTGACGCGGTGGACACATTAAAGGAGACATATTATACCCTATTTCTCCAAGTTAAAATAGTTCCCTGGTGTCCTAATGAACATGTCTGTGATGTCATGTCGCCCCTTTCAGAACGCTCGGTTTTGTGCCTGGTCCCTTTACATGCAATGAGCTGCATAAACTGCCGCTGTATGTGACTGTATCAGACTGAGTCCTATACTTACACTAAGCGGGACCACGAAAAAAGGACTGAGTATTCTCTTTCCACACTTTGGCGACTGGTAGGGCCTCCAGAGTCCCAAATATAAGTATTAAAATGATTAAAAAGTTGATTTTGCATCATATGTCCCCTTTAAATCATGCAACCTCTGTTATTTCCTGTGGATTCTGTGCCACAATGAGCAAGTTAAATTTTAAAATGTTTACAGTGAATGTGACATCATCTTCACTCACCGGCCACTTTATTAGGGAACACATACTAAAGTGGCAGAAATGGCCATGGTCTTCTGCTGCTGCAGCCCATCATGTTGTTGTAACAAGTAATGTGAGTTACTGTTGCCTCTCTATCATTTAACACCAGTCTGCCCAATTTCCTCTGCCAACAAAGCGTTTTCTTCCTCCCAGAGAAGTGCTGCTCTGGGTGTTTTCTATCCTCACCTCGACTTCTCATGTCTACTTACCTAAATGCATTAAAGTGAGTGGCTGATAAGATATTTATTTGTAGTTTAAATGTGAACCCAATAAAAGTGACTGGTAAATGCTTTTTCGCTTGTCCTCTGAGGGTCATGGGAGGAGCTGGAGCTAAAAAAACCATCATGAATAAAAAATACAATTCAAAATGAATAAATAAATAAAATCTTCATCAAACTTTAACTAGAATATAGGACGTCTGAGACATACAGGCATACAGTTTTTAAATAATTATAAAGTGCAGACATTTTAATGAAATAAATATCTTTGCAGGAGTAATAAGACTGTAGTGCCTTGGCAGTTATAAAGTGGAACTTTACAAGTCTAGTCGCTTTTGCCTTTTTCTCTACAGAGGTCCCGCTACGACTCCGCCGTAAACATCCATCCATTGATTACCGCTTTATCTTCACTGTCATAAAAAGTCACCGCTTCCCCTGCCCCTCCCCAAGTGCATTTTCAAAGGAGCTGGCAAACAGAAAGCTGTGGAGCCATGTGCATAGTCAGCATCTGTTTTGCATGCTTCTGTTTTTTTCAGATAAAGTCATTCGAAAAAAAGCTGATGTTTGCATGTGTGGCCCTTCGCTTGGTCAGATAGTCGACAAGTAGTGACTCTTCCTCGATTCCTCCAACAACAGTTTTCTGTACTTCTTTTTCAACAGCTCTGCTATGACAGACGTCTAAAATAACGCATTTGGGGCCTTGACGTGAAGCAACTCATGCTTCTCGCGAGACCTCGTGATTCTCTGGGGACTTCGGGGTCGGCGCCCCCCTGATCTTGCAAGGCTAGTTTTCCATTAACTGACAGTAAGGCGAGTGGAGACATCTACGGTGGCCCTGAAGGTCAAAACACAACAGTATTACAGTAAACACAACGACAGTCTCTGGCTGCATCCATTGAATAAACTATGAACTGACTCGGGTTCTGTCCAAGTGTTGGACAGACTATAATATTATATTACAGTGTTGTCCCTACCTTTTCCATAATCGGAAATGTTGTTGTGTTTTCTGTTATGTTGTTGTGTTTTCTGAAATGTCGTTGTGTTTTCTAAAATGTCGTTGTGTTTTCTAAAATGTCATTGTGTTTTCTGAAATTTTGTCGTGTTTTCTGAAATTTTGTTGTGTTTTCTAAAATGTTGTTGTGTTTTCTGAAATGTCATTGTGTTTTCTGAAATGTCATTGTGTTTTCTGAAATGTTGTGTTTACTGTAATGTCGTTGTGTTTTCTAAAATGTTGTTGTGTTTTCTGAAATTTTGTCGTGTTTTCAAAAATGTTGTCGTGTTTTCTAAAATGTCGTTGTGTTGTCTGAAATTTCGTTGTGTTTCTAAAATGTTGTTGTGTTTTCTGAAATTTTGTCGTGTTTTCTAAAATTTTGTCGTGTTTTCTAAAATGTCGTTGTGTTTTCTGAAATTTCGTTGTGTTTTCTGAAATGTCATTGTGTTTTCTGAAATGTGTTTTCTGAAATGTTGTGTTTACTGTAATGTCGTTGTGTTTGCTGAAATGTCATTGTGTATTCTGAAATGTCGTGTTTTCTGAAATTTCGTTGTGTTTTCTGTAATGTTGTTGTGTTTTTGTGAAATGTTGTGTTTTGAACTTCAGGGCCACCGTAGACATCCCCCAAAGCTGTTAAATTAGGGTCCAAATCCTGCACAGTTCTTTAAAGTGCTGTTGCTGAAGTTTAAACACCACATGTTTCTCATCACATGGAGCATCTCTTGATGTGGGAGGAGCTCAGTACCCAACTGCAATGACAGGTGGAAGGTTGAAAAGACAAATGTGTGTGTGTGTATCTAGGAGCTGAAAAAGAATAAAATAATCTGTAGGTAGTCGAAACGGTAGAGTCTGGCACTTAACCAAATTCAGACATTTTTGCAGAGTTAAGAATCTGAAATTTCGTAGATTTTAAAAGTTGCTTGAGGTAACAGACTAACAAACAGCGACAGAGGACAGCAAAGGAGGATGAGGGGGATGCATTTTTCATCTACGTGATGCCGATAGCCTGTTTTTAAATTGAGAAATGGGAAACTCAATCAAATATTAATTACCATGCATGCATGTGTGTGTGTGTGTTTCTGCAAACATCAGACGTCTGGGGCGGCTCCCATTTCCACCATCAGTAGCTGTTTCAGATCATCTGACTGAAATAAAAGGATATGTAGTTTTGGGGAAAATGGAGCAGAGTGGTGAGACGATGTGAGGGGAAAGAGGCAGAGAGGATAAAAGATGAGTGCTGTGTGTATGAGACAGCTTGTTTATAATACATCACAGGCAGGGCAGAGACAGAAATAGTGCATTTGACAAAAGTAAGGCACTTATTAAATCGTAAAAAGGCCCGGGAGGAGGCAGGGTTGAGAGTGTCACAGTTTGCATTTGGTGCCTGAATATTTCCACTTCACTGAAGGCTGAAAATATATACAGTATATACCCTTAATAGATTTTATTTTTTTTGCTTCACCTGCAAAGTTTGTTGGCTAAAGTAATCTGTATTTGCCTCCCTTTCTCAAATCTCAATAGCTGTTTTAGGGTCACAGAATATGTGGTGAACTCTCTGATTGGATATAAACCTTGAAAACCACATATAATGTGAACCACATTGGCAGGATTCTTCCTCAGCCCGGTGTACAATAGAGAAGCCTTTCAGGCATGCCATAATTTTAAATTAAAAAGTCACGGCTGCATTGGCCGCCTGAACGCCACCAGTTGTGGAAGTATTTGACCATAAATGAAAATACTGGACTTTCATCGGAATCAGAGGGAAAAAAGTTGTTCCCCTCTGTCGTGCACTATGGCTGCTTAACTCAGATGATACTTTGCTATTTATACAATATTTTTTTCCAAGGGTCATCCATGCATGCTAAATCAGCCAATCCCCAATACCAAATTGTAGTGCAACCCTAAGCAAAGAAGACATAAGTTTAACATTGGAGGTTAGTGTTGCGGAGATTTGATTATGAGGTGAGCCGACCAAGGATGGAGTTTCTGGAGTCAGAGATGAGTAAAGTTGAAAAGCTTTATTGGAAGCAGCTCAGATCTGAGGAAAACTGAGACAATGCCGAACATGAACAAGTAGATGTTAACAGTTGGGCATCGTCTGTCATTCTGCCTGTGAGTGCCAGAGTCAGGATACTTAAAGGGTTTTGGAGGCCTCTCTCTAATGTAACATAGAGCTGACCTTTGGGAGGACTGCACAGTTGAGTTATCGGTCCTCTGTCCCAGTCAGGCCAGACACAGCACACATATAAAGAGGCACATTTTGTAGATAAATGACTGGTGCCAGTGCTACACCGAGGCCTTTGTGATTAGTGAGTTGCGCTGGCACCGTCCTGAGTGTTGTTGAGGTTTGTGCTTAGGAGTGTAATCAGCTAATTTTAGAGAAGGCCGAATAATAAGTGTTTTTCTTACAGTTAGCACTTCTTATATTCCACCTTAAGCATTCTTGTCAACATGTACTTTCCCCACCAACCAAACTACCAACCTACCAAAGGTTAGGTAACAGTCCAAAAGGACGAAGACTTCAGAACAAGGCAGTAATGCAATGTCAAGGATGTCAACTGCTGTTAAACACTTCAACCAACCAACCAACCAACCAACCAACATTAATCCACAACGAAGAAGGATTCAGAACAAGGCAGTATGATTATGGGTGACAGCTACTGTTAAACACACCTGCTAACCAACCAGCCAACTAACACTGATCCACAAGGAAGAAGAGTCCACAAGATGACTGTGTGGTAAACATCATGGCTCTTTTGAAGATATCTTAGTTCTCTAGTGCTTATTTGCTGTATCCTGCTTTTTTTAAACTCCTGTGGTCAGAACCTCCTCCTGCATGCATGCTGCCACTGACTCTTGCTCGCCTGCCTTGCTCTTGGGTCTAGCACCACCTCGCCCTAACAACTATCAACCTTCAGTTTCAGGAAGAGTCCAGAATAAGGAACAATCAAGAAGGCAGTATATGCAATATCATGGATGCCAAAATCCTGCCACTGCCAACCAACCAACAAGCCAACCAAGGGTTTGAGGAACAATCCAGAAGGACGAAAAATTCAGAAGAAGGCAGTAATGCAACAATGATGAAGCCAAATAATGTCAACCAACCAACCAACCTCAAATTTTACTTTATTTCAACCATTGTGTCCTTTAGTCCTTTTTTAGGTTCACATTCACCATGTAATGGCCTTTGTCAACAGGTGTCAACACATGTGTGTCATGACCAAGAAAGCTGGTTGTGTTTAGTTGTTGTCTTGTGGTTTCCTGTTTTATTTTGAAATTTCACTCTCCCCTTGTTTCAGGTAACTTGCCCCCTTCCCCCTGTGTTTTCCCCGCCCTGATTGTTTCCACCTGTTCCCCATTACCATGTGTGTATGGTCTTGTCTTGTGAACCTGAGAACCAGCGTAACCCCCGGTGCCGTCTTCTTGTCAAGATTTGTCAGCGTTTGCTCCATGCTCCTGTCTCGTCAGGTTTTGTACTTTTGTTTGCTACTCTTATTTTTTTTGACTTTGTCGCCCGAGAGTCATGTTCAGTTGTGACAATGTGTTCGTATCTGTATACGTTTTTTCTCTCTCGTCACAGAATATTGTAGACTGAGAGTCCTGGAGACTAATTGTTATTGATGATAAACACAACACACTCATGCAACAGTATAATCCAATTACCCCTCATCGTCAGCCCCTCTGTGATTTTCATAATGTTCATGAAAACCAAATTTTATTTGGCTTCATTTGCATGCAGCTCCTGCTTGTTTTTTTTTCGCCACAACATTAATGTTTTATGAGCACAAATGAATAATAGAAGAACGTGACCACCTGAATACAAGAAAGAGATTACCATAGAATCTGTTCTGTTTACTCTGATCAGTTCAGCTGATTGACATGAGTGATGCATTTTATTAAAAACAGGATTCATCCATGTGTGAACATGCACACCGACAGATTTGCATACCCATTCTTCTTGGGACACAGCATTGGCATTTATTCATTTGGACAACCGTAAGAAAGGATTATCCCTTAATTTAACCATAACCACTCAATGCCTAACCATAACCTTCACCTAAATACAGTTCCAATCTTAGCACCAACCTTAACTAGAAATTAGTTTCTCGCTCATTGGGACCAGGTTTTGGTCTCCATGAGGACTACTGGTCCTGACAAGGTCAATGTTTATGCCAGAAAAGGTCCCTAGAGAGGTAACAAATACTAAGTACACACACACGCACACACAGACTTTAAAGGAGTCATACTTCACAGAAACAGTGTATCCTGCAGGACACACCGGGAGGTCTGGGGTGTGTGAATCAAAGTTACATTGCAAACACTCTCAGAATATGAAACGTGTGCCTCGCCCACTACCTGGTTCTGCATCCTGCCTCATCAAAACCGCAAGCCGTGCCACAATATTCAGCATGAAATACGATGTAAGACGGTGATAGCTGTTGGTGGCAGCTGCAGACACGGAGCCAATAAAGGTCTGACGACAACAACAAATATCTCCAATAACGTCTGTCCCGCTGTTCCATCCGTCTGTTATTTGCATAACTGTCATTACAGTTCACTTGGCAGGTGACTTACTCAAGGGCATCAGTGTGTGCAGTGCCGAATTTGACATTGTTTGGATAAGAAACGCAAGGGAATGGGTGCGGGGGCTGTTTTGAGTATTTTTATAGAAACTGCTGCCTCACTGTCCCCCCATCACCTCATGTGAACCCCAACACAGAGGACGTGGACAAATAAGTGTGCAGACAGAGATGAACTTTAACAGAGATGATAAAACACATTGATCCATGTCCGGATCACGTTGACCTGGCGCATCTCCCAACCTGAGTCTCGTAGCAGAGGGACAGAAAAGTTCAACTAACTGCGTGCAGGCTGTCTGGATGCTGAGCAGAGTTTCTGTGTCATTTCACTGGGAAGCAACGACAGCCAACTGCCGTGTCACAGGAGCAATTTAATTGGAAGGAATCCTTGTTGTAAGTCACTTTCTGTTGTCTTTTCTGCTTTGACAGTGACTTTAGTGAATGACTGCACAGCCTTATGAGAATGTGAGCAGAATGATATACACCGTAACATAAAAGAACATTAACTCCCTTAAGGCCATTATTTCACTATCATTTATCATGGTGTTATTTCCTTGGGGTTATTTTTTTAATCACTCTTCCCCTTATGTCTTTGTTTCTCATATATTCTCCTAACAATGCATCTTCCCGTCTTCTCTTCTTCATGTTCCCACCTCTCCTGACCTCTTCTCTCAGCGGGATGATTTGGTGTCTGCGTCGTCGCTACAGGACAATCTGTCTGTCCTTGGCCTTCATCACTATTTTCCTCCACCTCTTCCTGGCGCTGCTCTCTCTTTCTATTTACCACCAGCCGTGTGACCCCCTGTCGCCAACCAAGACACACACGGCGACTGACCTGGCACGCACCAGCTTCACCTCAGCGGGGATTGGGGGTTTAGCTGAGCCTCCAGCTGATGCTGCCCAAACAAATGCTTCCAATATGGATGCCAATAAGGAGGCCAAAGGTCACGTGCGAACTGCTCCGTCTTCAGTCACCATCGACAACAACGTTGAGCCCTTGGCGTCTGGGTTGAAGAAACTGGAGGCACTGTTTGACCATCCTCTGTACAATATGCCCCGCCCTCCTGTCCCTGAAGAGGATGTGCTGCTGAAAGTGAAGTCAAAGGTCAAAGCTGCTCAGGAGAGCTCTCAGATGTGGTGTGTATTATACTGTTTTTATACAAAACCTGTGTGTGTATAAGGTTTATCTATCACTCTTTCCTTAAGTCAAACATACTTGTTTGTAACTTATTTCAGCATCTTGCAAAGGCTATAAGTGATTCATCCCCTCAAAGACCACCGGAATATGCAAGTCATCGCTAAACAGGACAAAACATAATCTTCTAACATTTTAGAGCAGAATACAGTGAAATACAAAGGTATTTCCTGTAAAAGCTATGAGCTAAGACTGTATGTTAGAATATAACTCTTAACCCTCAAATGTATGTGTAGTGCCACCCTAATCACTAAGGTCAAGTGTGGCCATTACATGGTTAATGTGAACCTGAAGAAGGACTAAAGGAGACAATGGTTGAAATAAAGTAAAGTTTGGAGGTTGGTTGGTTGGTTGGTTGGTTGGCTGGTTGGCTGGCGAGTTGGCGAGTTGGATGGTGGGTTGGTTGACAATAGTTGGCACCAATAATGTTGCATTACTGCCTTCTGAATTCTTCATCTTCTGGATTTTTCCTCAAACCTTTGATTTGTTGGTTGGTTGGTGAGTTGGATGATGAGTTGATTGACACTAGTTGGCATCATCAATGTTGCATTACTGCCTTCTTCTGAATTCGTCATCCTTCTGGATTGTTCCTCAAACCGGTTGGTTTGTTGGTTGGCTGACGGTAGAAGGAATTGGCATCCATGATATTGCATGACTGCCTTCTTCTGGATTCTTCCTCATTCTGAACTCTGCCTCAAACTGAAGGTTGATAGCCATGTTTTGGCTGGTTGAGGTGTTTAACAGCAGTTGTTTGTAAAGCACTTTAAAACAACCACAGTGGACTGTGGGCCGATGTGCTGTATAGAATAAATAAAAGACATAAAATGAAAGGCATAAAAAAGGGAATGAAATAAAAAAACTAAAACTTTGAAATGTTGTTACAAATAATGTTGTTCCAATATATATATGATGGCATGTTATGAAATGTTAAGCTCATATTGCACACCCCTACTGAACAGTTGCTTTTTACTCAAAAAGTTGGGTTTCACTGGACTGGCCCCTTCCTGACCAGATGCTCAGTGGCCCCCAGGTCATTTGAGTTTGAGACCCCTGCCCTGGAGCACCTCTGCGTACACATGGATGTAGAAAGAATGAGCCAGTCCTCATATGTTCTCACTGTTCATTTCTGCAAAACACAAATATATGTGAGCTCAAGTTTCTGGACAAAAATCAAAAATGAAGTAGGTACAGTACATCCCTGCAGACATGAACATCAATGTACAGGGGCGTTTCAACAATGTTTTGGGTCCCCAGGCCAAGCTATTGACTTTAAGTTTAGTTAGTTTTCAACCATAACCAATCATAGAATTTAGGCAACCTGCCACAAAATTGTCATGTCAAGTGTTTTAAAGGTCACTTATGTACAAATTACTGAAATGTAATGATGAGACGAACAGAAGAACCACTCTCACATTCTCAAGCTTGTCAGGGAACTACATTGGTGAACAGTGAATAACATGATGACACACTTGTCTTTTTCCTGTTCTTAACCTCCCACTCATCCTCCGTCTCTCACCTCTCTTTCGGTCCAGGGTGAGTGCAAGTCAAGAAGGCTATGAGGACGCGCAGTGGAACAGCAACAGCAGCACTCATCCACCCTGGCTGCGTTTCCACCTGGGCATCTCCCGCTGGCAGCTCTACGCTCACCGTGACGCCAACGTGGAGGCTCTGACCCAGCAGATCTCCACGAACCGCATCGTTAGTGCAGGTGTGACACAAACAGACACACACTCTGACAGGGTTTCCAGGTTTTTATCTATCTATCTATCTATCTATCTATCTATCTATCTATCTATCTATCTATCTATCTATCTATCTATCTATCTATCTATCTATCTATCTATCTATCTATCTATCTATCCATCCCTATGCAGTGTATTGTGATCATACTCACAAAGCAGTCTCTAATGTCACTATAGCTTGCAGCAAAAAGGTGCTTGTAACAGTAGTGTTAATATTATGTGCCACAAAGCTGCTTCACACTACAGTTTCACTGTCATTCACTCGCACATATTTTGAAAGAAATACATCTCGACAATACAAAATAATCCCTCCAATCACTTTAGTTTTCCTGATGTACAAAAACTAAAACTAAGTATCCCTTTAAGGGTCCAAGACAAATGTAATAGTAGTATAATGGCGATGTTGAAATCCTCTATAGAATTACCTGTTCAGGAGCATTTAGATTTATTTAATAGTACTGATATCTGGATGCATCATGTGTCTTACATGTTAATGATCATGATAGTAGAGGCATCATGGGCCATGTATCTCTCACCCTTGACGATGACTCAGTAAATCTTTTGAATAAATGAGTCCTCTACAGAGTTCTCTTTGAATATTTACATTTTACACAGTGACTTGAAAAGCATCACATCTAACAGAACAGAAAATAATTTATCCTCCAGACTCGAGCGTGTGCTCATAAAGGTGGGAGGGTTGTTGTGACTGTGTGACACAGCAGGGTTAGGGTCAGACTTTCAAATGCAGACTCACTTTGAAGTTCTCCTCACATGAAAGACGCTGTGAAAGCTTTGAGGAGCCTTGGAGACTCAGCAGAGGTTGGACAGGAATACAAAAAACTAAACACCTTGGTAGGAACTTTCCGCTTGTGAGCATAGTCGGGTTTGGTTAAACCTGTGAACAAAGAACCTCTAACCAGGTTCTTAATAATAAAATAAAGTGAAGGTTTGGTTGCATTAAATCAATAACCTGCAGCAGGGCTATTCAACTCAGTTGGGCCACATTTTTAAATGAAGAAATGAACTGGGCCAGACAGTCTCTGCAGCCAATATGCAGCAGGTCATGACACAGTTTAAACCAGCACAAATTGTATGTATAGTGTATACATCCCTCCCTCACATCAGATACCTCAGAAAGTGCATAAAAAGACCAGTGCCTGAATAGAAAATAGAATCTGACGCACTTTGACCACCTGTCCTCTGCACACATCAGCGTGTATAGAACCAAAAAAGTGCACAGTATTAGCTGTAACAATTGTTATATACAATTGTATAACACACACACACACACACATATATATACAGAATTAGCAACAACCTTTGTTTCTATTTGATTGAATATATATACAGTATGTCATGTATGACCCGGGCAAAGTGCATTTAACAGAATAAATCAAAGCTCTATGTCAGGTTATTCAGGGTGCTGCATTCACGGTCAGTATGACAATAAGAAGGTAGGCAATGAAATGTATTTTTCTTGTTTTTTTAAGGTTTCTTTTTTCTTTCAGTGTTTCTGGTGATACCATGTGCCACTCAAAGGTAACCTTTGGGCCACTTGTGGTCCTCGGGCCACCCTTTTAATAGGCTAGGCCTTCGGTTCCCCTTCTCAATCGTGTGTGGAGAATATTTAACATATTTTCACTCTAATCTAGATATCTGTAGATAACTGAATAGTGGCTTAGGGCTCCATAAAGGTTAGGACCAGCACTGTGCTGGGCCTACAGCATTTGACAATTTAAATAAATTTAAATAAATAAGAAAATATACAAAATAAAATGATGACTTCACCATAAGTTACTTCACCTCTGTCACCTTTTAAAAGTTCACAGTTGTAACACGAATGTGCTGTTTCCATAGCCGGGAGGATGTGGTCTGGTCTTCACTCAACCTTGAAAACAGTAATTTGAAGACACAATGCCTCGCATTCAGTCTGCGTTAACACTGTTCACATCCCAATCACTATGACAACAGATAAAAACAAAAAACAGAACATGGAAATATTAATAACAGACAAGTGAGGAAAAATTTGGCATTTGCTACATGATTTTGACCCTGTAAATGTGGTTCATGTCACCCAAGATGGATTGTGGTCTTAACTGAATAAACATGAGTGTCATCTCTCCTAACAGGTCAGGCATAGTAATTCAGCATTTTTATTTGTTATTTTGTTTCTGGACAAAAAAGAATACACTTTCTGTGGCAAACATGGTGTACAGTGTTGTTGTTTAGCCCTGGTGTGGAAAGCAATTTAGAAAACCTGAATCTGTGGCAAACATGGTGTACAGTGTTGTTGTTTAGCCCTGGTGTGGAAAGCAATTTAGAAAACCTGAATTGAAGCACAGGAAGTTTGATTGAGCTCAAAGGGACAAGTAAACCACAATGTTCCATGACCTAGTTAAAAAAAAAAAATGCTACTACAACAAAAGATACTGTAGGGTCAGCGGCAAAACGCAACCGTTTATGAACAGCTACTGATAATCCTAATTTTGTGTTGTCAAGGCGAACCATTATGCTATCATTGTGACGTGGTAGAAGTTGGATGGTGTTTATCATGGTGAAAAACTTATTTACAGTACTTTACTTTAATTTCCCATTCATTTTAAAGCTCTTGTGCGTAATTTATGATTTATGCTATGTAATATTCACTATATGGACACAAGTATTCAGAAATGTGACCATTACACCAACAGGAACCGTAATGATGTATTTAAATACATATACAGTACTTTAATATGGACTTTGTCCCCCAATAACAGCTATAACAGCTTCCAAACTTCTTCCTGGAAGTTTTTCCTCAAAATTTTGAAGTGTTTCTATGAAAATCTGTGTCCATTCATTCTGTAGAGCATTCATGAGGTCAGGTGCTGATGTTGGACGAGAAGACCTGGCTCACAAACTCTGTTCCAGTTAATCCCAAAGGTGCTCAATGGGGTTGAGGTCAGGTCTCTGTGTGGGCCAGTCCAGTTCTTCTCTATAGTCCTTGCTTTGTGCTTTGAGGCACAGTCATGCTGGAATAGAAAAGGGGCCTTCCTCAAACTGTTGGAAGCATAGCATTGTCCAAAATGTCTTGGTATGAGGAAGCATTAAGATTGTCCTTCATTGGAGATAAGGGATCAGGCGCAAACCTGATTGAAACACCTGAATTTAATACTTCAACAGGCGTGGCCAAATACCTTTGTCCATATAGTGTATTCTTTGGTAAGTTAGGTGATGTCAGTCTTTTAATGTAGCATTACTTGTCAAGACTGTATCCAGGAAACTTGGAGCTGCGTGGTGAAGGAACAGCAGCAGCAGCAGCAGCTGCTGTGATTTGCACATGCAGACATAGTCATCACCCAGTTGTCTGGGAGCACTTGGTTTGATTTGCATTCTATTGGCAGAGCATTTTATACGTTCATTTACTCGTGAGAAGCTTTAAGATCTTAACACCCCCCATGTGTGGACCCCAGGTTGGTAACCGTGGCTATAAATAGGACATAAATGGATATAATATACAGGATAAAGCCTTCTCACTTGCTGTGGTGCATTTTCTACCAAAAGAAGAGGAAAAACCGGGACCGACACAGTGAAGTGTTTGAAATGTGTTATCTAATGTCCTCATGATGACGCATGTTCTCCTCACAGTATGCTTGACGTGTTAGGTTGCGATGCCCGTTAATTGTCAGCGGGTTCAGCCCCACCATGATATGTGCGTGCACACACAAACTTGCCGTGTGCTTTGTTGCCATGGTGACGTTCTCCGTATTATTTTTCAGTGCAGAAGTCTGGCGGGACGCAACTGAAGCTGGTGATGTCATTTCCCAACTACGGACAAGCCATGTTCAAGCCCATGAAGTGAGTCGCAGGAGAGAAAGGGGGCGGCCCTTCGAACACACTGATCATATTACACAGTGTGTATGAAAAGAAAAAAAAATCTCTTTTAACGAATCGATGACATTATGATGTTAAACTTTGGATGAAGCAAAGAAAATGGCTTTTTTTTAAGCCTCAGGGCTACAGATATTCACTTTTTTGCAAGTGAATATCAAAAAGGAAAGCGTTAAATAATTCATGAACTGAAATGTTTGAAAGATTAGTCGCATACTGTTGTGAAAGGATGGGATTAAAGGGGACGTTTAGTCAATCCGAGTGAATAAAAGATGCTTTATTTTTGTTGACATCAAATTGTAAGGTTAATGCATGCATTGAATTATGCACTTAAGTGTGACTTGGGTTTGACTCCTCCCCTCTCCCCTCACCCAGACAGGAGAGAGATGATGAAACCAACTACAACCTCTACTACTTCTCAGACTTTGAGAGACACAATGCCGAAATTGCAGCTTTTCACCTTGACAGGTTAAGTACGTTTTTATCCCGAAAGCATAACGCGTACGTACCCTGAAACAGAGGGTGCAATGACAGGATACACATGTTATGTAACTAGATGTTTGCCTACACATCTTTATCCTCACCTCGTACTTTGGATGCATCTCTTTCCCTGCAGGATTTTAGGCTACAGGAGAATCCCTCCCGTGGTTGGGAGGCTGGTGGACGTGATAAAGGAGATTAAAGACATCACCACTGACCACAAGCTGGCTCGCACATTTTTCACCTCCCCTGGTAACGCGCCAGCACACACACACACACACACACACCTCCATTTCCCCCCTGCTTCAATCGATCATACATTGATTATGCTCTTTGGATGTTTTTCTTTCTTCTAATCCTCTTTCTCTCCATTTCACCTTTATGCACCACCAACTCCCCCTAGTGGGGAACGCATGTTTCTACGGCCTGTGCTCCTACTATTGTTCTACAGAGCACGCCGTGTGCGGGCGTCCCAAGAATGTGGAGGCCTCCATGGCTGTCATGCTTCCAGATCTCTCCCTGGCTACGCGGAGGAGCTGGAGGTCGCCCTGGAGACGCTCGTACAGCCGCAGCAAGCTGGCCAAGTCAGTGGCTCTTTCTTTCGTTAGTGGAAGCGATGCAGCGCGTGCGCGCTGTTAGATACCATAACAACGGAAAGGTTGAGTTTGTGTTGTTACGTCAATAAACCACCAATAATTCATGTGAGAGCACATGAATTTCAAAACAGCAGTGTTGCAATACATAAAACACCGAAAAGCTTCTGCTTGCCTTATAGTAGAAAGCACTGTTTTAGCAGGAAAAGCACAGGTGTTACTTATAACATTAGGGTTAAGGGGGAACTCTCACTCGTCTTCTACCGCTTTATCCTCCACATGAGGGTCGCAGGACATATCTCAGCTGACCTAGAGCAGGACAGTTTTCCAGTCCATCACAGGGACAAACAACCATCTATTAACTACACTCACACCTACGGTCAAGTTAGTGTCCAATTTGCCAAATCCCCACGTCGCATGTTTTTGGACTGTGGGAGGAACCCGGAGAATCCGGCGAGAACCCACGCACACACGGTGAGAACATGCAAACGCCATGCAGAAAGACCCAAAATGGAACTCAGCCATCTGAAGCAGGTGTAGTACGGACCCAAATGCAGCACAAGACAGGACAGGACAGGCTTTATTAGAACCACAGCAGAGGAAGTTGCAAACGGTGAGGAGATGAGGAAGCAGAGTTCACCAGACAGTCCAGGAAACAGGCAGACAGAACCCAGAGAGAGACGCTGAGGACAGAAGGCTGAGGTGAGAGCCAGGGTTCAGGATAGGTCAAGGACAGGCAGGCAGAGCTAGTCGGTCCAGAAATAAACGCTGGAGAGTCTTGCAATGAGGGCTAAGAACAATCTGGCAAAAGAGTGAGTGAGTGTGGAGCAGGAGAAAATAAGGAGCAGCTGTGATCACAGGTTTGATGAGCAGGAGTGTCTCGGCAGGTAGAGTGGTCATTTGATTATTTACACCTGTGATTTTCCTGATCCGTCAAAACGGTTGCTGCATGTGTTTCGAAAAAGCCAATAGATTCAAAGATTATTAGTGTCCATGTCAAAGAACAAGGGCTGCCAGTCATTTCAGCATTGTATCAGCTGTAGCTGCTTTATTTCTAAAGTGATGAAGCCACACGGTGAATACATGCCTGTACGTATCTGTTCCAGGTGGGAAACTGATTCAGATTACTGTTCCAGTGTGAAACAGATGCCGCCATTCAACAAAGGCACAAGGCTGGTGGACTTCATGGACATGGTCATACTGGACTATTTGATGAGTATGTTTAAATTGTACATAATGTATACATATATATATATAGACATATACATATATGTATGTGTCTATATATATATACATATATAGACATATACATATACATATATGTATATATATATTTATTTATACATATATGTATATTTTTTTACAGAAAACCTTCTAAGATCGAAATATAGAAAACAATCACGTATTTAAGGCTTTTGTTCACTCACTCGTGAGAAAATAACACAAAACAATGTGTCGTGCTGTGCTTATTTTATGGTGATTTGCCGTTACCTGGTCGCTCAGCGGTAGAGTGAGTCGTCTTTCAACTGGGAGGTTGTGGGTTTGATTTCCTGCTTGTAGATGGGTCCACTTCACCCCCATGTTGCTCCTGAAGGCTGTGCCGGCAGCATGTGAGTGGGTATGAAAGATGTAGAGAATGCACTGTGTGAGAGTGTGAATGGGTGAATGGGTGAATGGAAAACGTGGAATGTAAAGCAGCTTTGAGAGGTCATCAAGACGAAAAGATCGCTATATAAATACAGACCATATAATTTGTTTTTAACAGTATAGTCTTCTATTGTTAAAATCAATTCATTTTATTTAATGGGAAATTACATAATAAATGTATTTGTTTATTTTGTATTTTATTGTACAATTTTAAAAATCAAATATCATTGATTGGACGTTTTCTTATTCAAAATGTCTATTTATAACATATATTACTAAGATAATTAAAAACATACAAAATGTGTTTGTAACTATTAACTATAATCTATCAAAATATACTAAATACAATGTTTAGTATAAAATGTAGTACAAATGTTTAGATTTTGGATTATGTGTTTACTTGTTTACCTAAAACAACTAAACAACGTGACTTTATGAAGGAACCGCGATAAAGAACACGTTTTAAACACAGGAAGTGAGTGGATTTAATAGATTATACAAACACGAGTGGAATGAAGTCAGTGTTTTATAATCTTGACAAACTTTATTCGGTAAAAACAAACAAACAAACAAACAAACAGAGGTAGGCTGTGGACATTGGGAAGTCGACGTACAGTATTTGACCTTAACCGCAGACACCGACTGGATTTCTTGTGCGTTGCCTTGGCAACGAGCCGTCGCCGTGGTTGCGCTGACAACTTCACAACCAGGTAAGAAAGTTTGTTTTGCTCCGGCTTCGTTCGATATTTAAAAAAAAGGCTACTTTTATTTCAATGAATTACAGACGGTTTCCTGTTTGCGGGATTAATCAACAACAGTCAAGTTTTAACGACTTTGCTTTACGACTTTATAGGTTTCACTTTGGAATGAGTAAACAGAACCTGAGATTACAGCGGGATTAGATGTCTTTGCTGTAATGAGAATAAATCGTTTCATGTGCATTTAGATGAAAACTGACGTCAGGTGAAAGTGCTGCGTTTCCTAATTAGTCAGTTAGTTATCGTTGATGTGAGTTTATTTATAGTCACAACTGCATCCAAAATAGAATTTACTTTTTTAAAAAAAATAGAAAATTTCAGTATATATGAATAATGCCACAGTTAAAAAACATAATAATTGTTTGTTATTCTTGCTTATGCTGATATTTAGTGTTTAATGTGATTTGTTACATGTCATTTGGGGGGGGGGGGGGTGGCAGCATGATTTTATTCTGAATTGTCACCAGGAATGTACTTTTTATACTGTTATTATTGTTCAAAAACTATATGAAAAACATACAAACTATGCATGCATACAGTACGTGTAAAATAAAACATAATCTGGACACAAAGACATGCACAAAACAGCCAAACAGACCCTAATATTTGACCTTTTTTGTACAAGGACTTAATTTTAAGACAGAGATTCAGCTTTGGGATTATGGAAGTGTCAGATACTGACGACGATATCTAAGATCATATATTTAGTCAAATTTTCTCTATTTCAATGTTATGAAGAAGGAGCAGGATTAACTACAAAAGCCAGTTGTCAAATTTGGCTCAAATAAAATCTCAGTTTTTTCCTTCCAGGTTCCCCAAAGTCTGCAGGATAAAGATGGAGCTTGTATATAAAACTGTTAGTTGATGGTGTTCATAAAGAGATGAGCAGCAATGTTTGCCGCCTCTTCAGAGGAACGTTCCCGTGATCAGACCTGTGGCAGAGTTCTTAACCGCTCTGGACACAAGGTTAACAAGAAGGCCAAGCCCCCTGAAGTGTCTTTACCGCCTCTCTGTCCAAAGCCACCTGCTCTCTCGCCGTTCGGCCGCACACCTGTCCTCCACGATGTCTCCTCTGACAGACAGAGTTCATCAGTGGTGGGACTTCCTCATCTCATCTCACACGCTGGACCCAGGAGAGCCAGAGGGGACACAGAATGGACGGAGAAACCTCGACTAAAGGCTTCAGCACGAGGGACGGAAATACCCTTTAGAAGCTCTGCTGAGGTGGCGCCACAAAGGTAAGATGAAATAAACTTTATTGATCCAGTGCACACCGGGGGAAATTCACTTGTTGGGTCAGCAAACTATTGGAAAGGGCAGACACGGAGTGAGTGACCAAACAAAGTAGGAAAACAAATCAGCAATATGTGCAGAATGAAGTGTAGACTCTGCATATTTGTACTGCTTTTATAGCTGACTTTGATTTTTTGACCCTTAACTCTTATTGATGTCACTGAAGTCAAAATTATGATTCATTTTGTATTGCACATTTTTTATTTTATTTTTAAAGGTGGGAGTAATGATAATTGTGCGGATGTCACAAAATATAAAAGTTTTCCACTATTTTTGTTCATAATAACGAGCCAAGCGAGAAAAACTAGGGGAACATTTTGGCCAGTTTTGATTTATTTTTTGTCAAATGAGAGATTGTTGCAGCAAAAGGAAAATAATTCTGATATTCACTGTCACTGTGTACGGAGTACTCGGGCCCTAATAATGATGTATAGATTTGGTGGTAAGATTGCAAGGCTCTACATGGAATAACAAAATAAATACTGTATTACATGTCATGTGAATGATGGTATGTAACTGGCTTGGCTATGTTTCTGTATAATTTAGACACTGCAGATGTATATTTCCACCTCTAGTGCTGAGTATTGTCAACACCGTGTTACACTGATGTTGTTCCCCTGTTGTTTTGCAGAGATTTACTCACCTCACGATTTGAATTCTGCAGCCGTTTCCTTTGTTGTTGACTGTCGGTCTGTTTCACTCTCAGAGAGAACGATGACTTAATAAAAGCCACAACAAGTGAGGATCAAAAGATAAACAGAGGGAGAGCAACAAAGCTGAATAAATCCGCTCTCACGGGCACAGACGTCCTTCAACTCTTTGCTCAGAGAAGACACCAGGCAGACTTTTATTTACTCAAACAAGTGGATGGGGACTGTTACAGGTACCACTGCATATCAGTCCGCATATGAATGAATTAATAGTGCATGTAATGATATGATTGTACATTGATATCTGCTCTTGTTTTAGACCCTATCACCTACACGTGGTTGATTCCAGTGAAGCCGGCGCCGAGCACTACATCTTCTCTCCTCATTCCGTCCTTCACGTGACAGAGACGGGTTATGGTGGACTCGTCTCTTTGACTGAGTGGCACAGAGAGGCTGTTTTGTGGACGGCGTTGCAGAAAATGCCCTTTTTCAAGGACTTCAGACGGAGGAAAGCTTTCACCCGGTGAGAACATGAACATCGGCCTCGCTGTTGACCTCACATTGGCTTAAATGGATTTGTCTCAGTGACTCAAGTCTTTTCTTTATATTTTTGCCGTCAGGTGGCACAGAAACGTGCGCAAGGTGTTGTTTCAGCGCCGCCGCGAGTCTCTGCAGGACACGCTGCTGATCGCTGTGCCTCAGTTCAGACGCTCACTTCATGTGTTCACAAGGTAATTTACAGCAAACGCCAGGTAAATCACAGTTAGTTAGTTAGTTAGTTTCCATTTGTTGGCCTGTTTTTGCACATTGAGAGACCGACTAAATTTTTTCAGTTTCATACTGTTCCAATTTCCAATTTAAAAAATTGAAACACTTTACTAAACAAACCTTTTTTGTTTTTCTTCATTTGAAATTGTTAAAACAGTATTTTACCAAGCAGCAAATTGTAAATAACAGTCCGATATTGGAAGTTATCCTGGAAAAATGGACAAAAGCACTTTTGGTTACAGGACATCCTCTGCAGTCCTTTTATGGTTTTGAGGGTTAGGCGTTAAAGGGTTAATTAACACATTGCGATAACCTGCTCACTCTTGTGTTTTACAGACTCATTGAAGATCTGAAGGAGACTCAGTGGCTGCCTCAGGAGGAAGCGCAAACCTACACATTGGTGGAATTCAAGAATGCACTGACAACCAAGAGTCAAGAGTGTCTGCACATTCTGGAAAAGTTGTCAAAATATCGCACGGTCATCCTAAATGGGGTTTGTAATTGTTTCATTTTAATACAGTATACTATACAGTCCTGCGTCCCGACCACACACTTGACTCATGGCAGTCTCTTTTAAACTTTACTTTAGGTTGCAGCACAGCTAGGCGATTGTAATCGATGCTGGAATATTGATCGTTCTACTGAATGAATGTGTATGTGCAGCTGTTTAATAGAGCAGCCAATAAGAACGCTCTTTATCTGCATTGTAATTGGTAAAAGTTTCTCATCATGGGCCAGATTTTCCAAAGAGTCTAAAAGAGGTTAGAAGTCAAATTGACATAATGCTGATAGTCAGAGCCAACTTTAAAAACACTGGTTTGATGTAAATAGCACAAGTTAATTACAATTAATGCAATTTATAGTGCTACATTTTGTCCAAGCACTGGCTAATCTGAGGTGGTGGCTTCAGCCTAGGGCCCCATAAAGGCTTGGGCCGGCCCTGCTGGAAGTTTATTACGTGTTATTGATCAGAACCGCCAAAACTCTCTTGCCTACCCCAGCTTTAGATACAACTGTAGTCATCTCTTCTCGTGCTCTTCTGTCATCAGGTGAAGCAGATCTGCTACAAGGAACACCAGGAGCTGCAGCAGCACGTGGAATGCGCTAAAAAGCCAAATAAACGCCATGAGCCCATTCACGTCCACCTGGCTCACCAGCAGGAGCTGAAGAGGCAGCTGGCTCGCTCTGAACGCGTCCTGCACAAGCTGGGGAACTTTGGTTCTCTCGTCAATCGCATGATTGTGCAAAGTGTGGCCACCGTCGTCAGTCGGGACGTCTGCTGTTTTCTCAGCAACGTTCTAAAGGTGATGCATGCATCTTATTTTCTCCTTTCTATCCATAGAACGTGTTTGTTATGAGGGCATGTCTCCATAGAGCACCATTAACGAATGAAAACCTTGAAGAATCAATGGCTATGTTATTCATTTCTTCTATGTTAGAGGAAGAAATCACAGCAGTGCAGTCTGTTCCACACCGAGCTGTGTCTCAGTGCTGGGAGTCTGACTGTGGATCCACCAGTGTATCTGTTCAGAGAAACACTGAGTGAAGCTCTCCTGACTGTTGGCGACTCCATTATTCAGGTAGAATGTTAACCTTTCCATATCCTCAAAGTGGTAATTCTGCAGATAATGGCTATGGGAAATATTAATATTAAATTTGCTCTGCAACACCAGTAACAATACAACTTTCATCAAACTGACAGATACACTGTCTTGAAAATAAAAGCCTTTATTTTTTTGTCTGGTAGATGTGTGAGAGTTGTGGATTCTTCTTGGAGATCAGCAGCAACACAATGAGCTGTGATTTTGCTCAAGATATGATGTCTGGTCTCAGTTGTGTTGAACTTCCAATTATACCAGGTAAGACTATTTACACTGATCATGTGCCTGATTAGGGGATTAGGTAATTGGACACCCTAAATTGACCATAGGTGTGAGTGTGAGAGTGAATGGTTGTTTGTCTCTATGTGTGTGTGGCCCTGTGATGGACTGGCAAACTGTCCAGGGTGTACCCCGCCTATCGCCCTATGTCAGCTGAGATTGGCACAGCACCCCCCGCGATCCTCTGGTGGAGGATAAAGCAGTAGATGATGGATGGATGTTCCTGATTAGGTAGTGGTTAGCACTCTTGCCTTTGCAGCATGAAGACCCAGGTTCCAGACCCGGTCGGAATCAAGGGCCTTTCTGCATGGAGTTTGCATGTTCTCACCATGTGTGTGTGTCTGGGTTTTTCATGCAATATGGGTATTAGGTAAATTGGACACTCAATTGACCATAGGTGTGAGAGTGAGAGTCAATGGTTGTTTGTCTCTATGTGTGTCCCTGTGATGGACTATCGTACTGTCCAGGGTGTGACCCCGCCTCTCGCCCTATGTCAGCTGGGATTGGCACAGCACCTCCGTGACCCTCATGTGGAGGATAAAGCGGTAGAAAATGGATGGATGTTCCTGATTAGGGCGGTGCAGTGGTTAGTGCTGTTGTCTTGCAGCAAAAAGAGACCAAGGTTTGCAACCCAGTGGGGACAAGTTTGCATGTTCTCCCCGTGTTCTCCAGTTTCCCTCCACAGTCCAAAAACATGCAGATGTGAATTTTTCCTTTTGCCCTTTGTCAGCTGGGATTGGCACCAGCAGCCCTGTGACTCTCGTGGAGGATACAACGGTAGATGATGGATGTTCCTGGTTTTTGCTGAAGATTTTAAAAGTTTTATGGGCCACACGGTTGGTGTATTGGTTAGCACTCTTACCTTTGCAGCAAGAAGACCAGGGTTCGAGCACCGGGTGGAACACAAGGGCCTTTCTACATGGAGTTTGAATGTTCTCCCCGTGGGTTTTCTCTGGGTTCTCTGGCTTCCTCCCACAGTCCAAAGACAGCCAGATTTGGGGATTAGTAAAATTGACCATAAGTGTGAGTGAGAGCGTGGAGGGTCGTTTGTCTCTATGAAGCGGTCGACGGTGGATGGATTTCAAAGTTTGATGATCATTTTGGCTTCTTCTGACTCACATGTGCCGTATGAACCAGGCCAAACAATGGCACTGCTGCTTCTGTGGTCACACTGATGCACAACCATTGTGCCATTTATTTGATCAACAATTGAAAGACGGCACAATTATGCATATGTTTTGTTATTCCCAGGGCAGAGTAAGAGCAAAGGTGGATCATGTGTTTGTGGAAAGTTTTGCTGCTGGCAGATGCTCAGAGACCTGTCAGCTCAGTGGCTGCTGCTGCTGCCAAAGCGAAGCCTGCTAATGACGCAGGGCAACATGGTGCACGGCTGCTACTCTCCTCTCTCTAAGACACAGCTGGAGTGGCAGATCCGCAGCAGTGACCGTTCAGGGCACGTTGAGAGAGAGCAGGTCAAGATCATGAAGGTAAAACTCTATTTCAAATTCAAATTCAGGAATTTTAGGTGCATAATCAGTAAATGTGATATTAATCCTCACCTTTTCTCGCGACAGGAAGTTGAAGTAGAAATCCAGCAGCTGTGTGACGACTACACGTGGTTGCTGGACATTCAGTTGTTTCTAAGTGAATGGAGACCAGCCTCGTTGAAGGGTCACTCTGCTTTACAGTATGAGGAGCACATTAAGAGGATTCGTAACTGGGCTGAAAGAATCAACTCCCTTCCCTCATCAGTCTCTACTTCCAACCAACTGTTCATGATTCACTGCACCCACACAAAGGAAACTCTCGGTACAGTACGCCTGCACTGCCTGAAAGTGATTAAATCTCATCTCCCGTGAGAAAGAGACTCAAAACATTTTTTTTTATTCAAGTGCTTGGTGGTAATTATTGTTCCAAGGTTATTTGCAATAGTAATTTAGCTTTATGGTTAATTGATGCGTTAGGTAATCTATAATTTATCTTTTTTTTTCAGGGCAACAGCTGAGCTTCATTGAAAAGGACACCCTCAAGCAGCTTGTGGAACAAACTGAGCTTCATTCAACGAGTCTCATATCAGACCTGGAAAAGACTGCAGCTGAACTCGAAACTGATCCAAAAGACTTATTTGACCTCCCCACTTATGCTTCTCAGGTACAGAAACTCCCTTTACTTTAGTGACTTGCGTAAAAAAATAAAAGGACATAACGCAAAGTGGAAATATTGGTTATGCAAAGGAGATGGTTTAAAAAAGAAAAACCTCAATGCCCTAGTTTTCTGTGTTTTTACCTGGGTGGTTGATGGAAAACTCAGATCCCCCGAGACTCATCTCCTGGTCACACATTCACTTTAATTGAATTATTTATCCCAAGGGCTCAGCCTTGTCAGAGCAAATGTGTTCTGAATTTAGATTTCATTATCCAAGAATAATCAGGAAATGCATATTCCATTAAGGTCCTCTGTGCTTTTATTTGAAGACACACCAGGGAATCTGCACTGGTGTGTACTTAAGTAATTGGCAAACGTAAGCACTTTGGCGCTCATGAGTTACTGCACAATGCAGATTCAGGTCAGAGAAGAACTTTTTTTGTTTGTTTGTGTGTGTGCTTAAGTTTCTTCGCTGTTCTTTGGTGTTTTTTACAGCAGTTGACATCTGTAATGTTGCATAACTGCCTCCTATTAGACCAAATTATCTATTAACTACTTTACATCTCACAAGTTCGTAGCTCTTTTATCTAAAAGAGGTAAAACTTGAAGTTAAGACTGAAGTTAAATTGTCGTACTCCTCTGTAACACTGGACGTTTTGATCCCCTGTCAAATATAATTCACTCAGGCTTTTTAAACGGTTAAAATGATAAAAATGTATCCTACTTTTTGCAGGTAAGGGAGTCACTGGCAACACTGACAGACAGGCAGAGACGGTTGGAGCACATTCGCTCCCTGAAGCTCATTATTTCCACTAACTATAGACAAATGAATGAGCAGGAGCTGAATATGGAACAAAAGGTTTGCATTAAAAAAAAAAAAAAAAAACATTACAAACCACATTTGATAACCGCTCAACATTTACACTGCTCTGTGTTTTACACTTAGATGCTTGGCTTGTGGGATTGCTTCATACCCTTCTTGAAGGAAGCAGACGGCATCGTACGCCAAAGTCTGCCTTCGGCGACCAACGCGGTGGACAAAATGGTCTCATTTATGGTCCGTGACCTCAAACATGTCGTCTCTACAGCGACATCCGGAGCCTTCCTTGAGCCAGCCCAGAACGCCAAAGAGATGGTCTCCAAACTGAACACGATGTGCCGACACGTGCACACACTATATGCAAAGCTGGAGCAACTTAATACAAACAGGATAAACCTACAAGGTGTAACATTTGGATATACATGTTTTTGTTTTTAAAAGTGTGTTAATTGTCATCTAATGTGTTCATTTATCACAATGTTCATCTTCTTTTTTCGCCTACATTAGAATGCGCGGTGGATGCGACTCATTTAACTGCAGATATTCAGAAAGTCACAGCCAGAAAAGAGTTGTGGGAGCTAATGGTCATGTGCACAACATGGATGGAAGAATGGAAACAGCAGCTTTTCTGTGAGGTAACCTGTCAAACCTCTCACCACTTATTAACAAGATGATATGACATATGACAATTTGGCTAATAAAAGACTGCAATTATTTGTACGCATTCATGGGGACGACACATTTATACACGTTTGAAATTCACCTCTGTCATTTAATGTCACTGTGAAGTAACCCAACACATTATTTTACCGTCAGGTTGTGGTGTCAGACGCTCAGGAGAAAATCGCTAAGTGGCGGGAGCAAGCTCTGGCTTTAACTAGCATAATACCTACCCATGATGCAGTGCTGCAGGAGGCTGTAGGAAAACTGAAAAGCCTGAGCCATCAGCTTGCAGTTATGTCCAAGCTCCAGAGCCCCATGCTCAGACATAAACACTGGAGAGCGATTTTTGAAGGTATCGGTTCACATTTTTTTTATCACTTGCAAACATTGTGAACCACATTATCTGTGATGATAATATATTCCACCTGGCAGGTTTGGGTCTTGTGTATATCCCTGAGAAGAAGCTTACTGTTGCTGAATTGATGTCTCAACCACTTGAAGTTCAACAAAAGCTAATTATGAAGGTAAGAGAACCAACAAATAGGCTATACTGGGAATATTATGAGCTGCTACAATCAGGGGATTGTATTGTCTTCATATGTAGTTGACATACATAACACTTTTACTTTGTCAGATATGCACTGATGCCCAAACAGAGAGTAAGCTGGAACAGACCTTTAAAAAGCTTAAACACAAATGGGAAACCAGACTCTTTGAGCTGGTCAAATCCACACACCCTCTTTGGCAGCCTCTCAAGCTGCAGCCTGAATTGGCTGATGCAGTGAAGCCCACAGAGCCCACAGAGCCCACAGATTCAAAACTCCAAAGTGCCTGTCAACACTCCGTTAATGATGCAAGATTCACCATCACCGGTAAGACTGAATAACAAGCTGGGAAATCATTACGGATGTAATTGTTCACAATATTCGCTCCGTTGCTGTGGGAAGACACAGGACAGGAAAGTTCAGCTCAAATGTTTGTGTAAATTTCCACATTTTCTTTCTCGCTCAGGTCTGCAGACACACTTTGCCGAGTTGGAGGATGATCTGATGACTCTGGCGTCAATGTTGAAGTCTCCTCGCTGCCCAGAGTTCAGACAGCAGATGGAAGAGTGGGTGCATTCACTGCAGGATCTCGGTGAATAAATGAATCAGACAAATAAGAAAATATTTTCACTAATTGCTTCCAGGTACAAAAGAGTTCATTCACTACATTGTGTAGCCTTTTCTTGTAACATTAACAGAGAAGCTGCTTGACTTATTTGAACGATACCAGCAAACATGGAGCTTCCTGTCAAAGACGTTGAATGAAACGTTCTTTACTGTTCAAAGATCGGACCTGGTATGTGTCCGCATTGTCATAAATCACATATTTGTGATGTTCATGTGTTTTACAGCTTTGTTCAAATGATAGATTATACATTTTTTTTATGTTTCTTCATAGCTGGAGCAGTTCAAACCAGCTGATGGGACATTTCAGGAAATTATGCAAAAGATATCAGGCAACCCACACGTGTTGAACTTTGTGAGTTCCACAAAAACTACTACTACTCTTTGTCAGAAACTCAGTGATGGCTTGTCTACAATGGAAGCAATTTCCAACCAGATGGTGGACGTCCTGGATGTCCTGCGCGAACAGTTTCCAAGACTCTGGTTCTTGAGCGACAGGGAAGTGATTCAACTTCTCTCTTGTCACCCGGAGCCTTCAACACTGCAACCCTTTGTACGCAAATGCTTTAAAGGGGTACACAGTCTAGAAGTGGGCATTGAAATTCAGAGTAATACAAGACAGGTAAACACCAGTGAAGCCACAACTGGAGACCAAAGGCCGATGAAGGTGCTCGGGGTTTTCGCCAGCCTCCGGGAACACATCACTTTTCTGTCTCCTGTAGAACAAAATCAAAATGCCTTGGTTTGGCTGAGTAAATTTGAGAAGCAACTAAAGTTAACCATGGCGCATCTTGTGAATCAATATGCTGTTGTGTCAAATCAGCTTCAACCAACTAGTCAGGATTTGCCACGTGATGTGAAAATTGGAGACAACATTGATGGTAACACAAAACATATTGAACTCGTGCTGGATCTACTGACCCAATACCCACTCCAGTGTGTGCTGGTGGCTGAAGAGGCAGTGTGGTGCAGTGTTGTTCAAGGGGCTTTTCAAGAACCAAGTCCAGTTAAGATGAACATCTTAAAGGCGTGTAACTCTGAAAAACTGAAAAACCTTTGTCGATACATTAAGGAGAGCCTGGCACAAAGTGAATCTCTGATTTCTACATATATGATAGTGTGTCTCGGTGCCTTGGTGCAGCTGACGATGAATCATGGTCAACAGCTCTCTCAACTCATGGATATACGGTGTGACCTGGTGTCATCTTTCGAGTGGCTGAGTTCGATGAAGTATTATATAAGTTCAAAAGCTCAGAGTCAGAAAGGCGATGATAAATCAGGATGTTATGTGGATGTTTTTGGTCATCACTTCCAGTATGGCTATGAATACAGTGGTCCTGAAGACTGGGTGATGGTGCAAACTCCTGCTACAGATAGAGCAAAACTGGGGATCCTTCTTGCTCTGAAAAGCCACAGATGTGGCTTTGTGAGTGGTCCTTGCATGTCAGGAAAGACAAAGACTGTGGTCCAGTTGGGAAAAGCACTGGGGCGACAGGTTGTCATTGTGCAATGTTCCCCAAGCATGAGACCAGGCGTTATCCAGCGGATGCTGTTTGGCGCCCTACAGACCGGAGCATGGCTTCTGCTGGACTCTGTAGACTTACTAACACAAGGGTCCCTGTCCTTACTAGGGCAGCATCTATTAGACATTCACCAGTCTTTCTGTACATTGACTGGACACAGGAATAAAAGCATGACTGTTGATGAAGTCATAGCTAACACAAATATTGATCTTGCAGGAAAAAGTATTTCTGTAAATCCCAACTATGGGTGTGTTCTTGTCTCCTCAAGGGGATACACGTCTGATCTCCCAGAGAGTCTGCGATTTGCAACAAGACCAGTTGCATTAACCCATCCAGATTACAGGATCATTGCAGAAGTAATGCTGACTTCCATTGGCTTCTCAGACGCCATGTCTTTGAGTCTTCGTCTGGTTTCTCTCATCAGCCTATCAAAGGATTCCCTCTTTCTGCCTGATTTCATCACTAAATACCAGAGCTGTTATCTTGTTGTTTTGCAGAAGATAGTCTCTACCTCTGAATTATACTTCAAACAAAGCTTAAGGCAACAGGAAACTTTAAATGAGGGTAAAAGATCCGCTACAGAAAAAAATGATCTCATGTCCTCTCAAAATGTGACTGTGGAGCCTGAGAAAGGTCATCACAAATCTGAATTGCCTTCCAGATTGCACAGTTCAAACATCAACATCAAACAGAGCTTAATGGAGGAAACAGCTCTTGTCAAAGCAATCCTTTTTGTCCTATTACCCGTCCTTTATGACCACAACAAGGCATCGCAGTTCTACATGATTTTCAAGGATTCGTTTCCCATTGCATCCCAGATTTCTTTTTCCCAACATAACTTTGAGGAAGAACAAAGGGACCAGCTTAAAGATGCAGTAACAGGAGAATTACAAAGGAAAGGATTCCACCCTGATTCAGAAACCATTTGCAACACACTTACACTTTATCAGACAATGAAATATTCTCAGGCGGTTCTGCTTGTAGGCCCCTCAGGTAGTGGAAAGACGACCTGCTATCGCTCTCTAGCTGGAGCACTCAATAGTTTGGCTGCTAAGGAAGCGGAATACATGTTTGAAGGAGATCCTCCACGAGTGGATCTGCAGGTCTGTTCTTCAAACTGGAACTCAGTTGACACTGTGGTTTTATTTCCTAATGCCATGTCCCATAATGAGGTATTTGGCTTCTTCTGTGGTAAAAGAGGATGGCAAGATGGAGCAGTTCCAAAAGTGCTGAGATATTCAGAGCGATTGGAGCATGCAAGTTCTAATGTGTGTAACACTGAGAGGAAAAGTCCTCATAAACCAGCAGTGAAATGGCTGGTAATGGATGGGGAGCCTGTGGGGAAACCTGGATGGTTAGATTACTTAACCACATTGTGCAATTCCGAGGATCCATTTCTGTTCTTGCCATCTGGTGAAAAACTTGCACCATCCCAAAAGTACCTAAAGGTACTTATGGAGATCACGGACCTAAGTGACGCAAGTCCGTCTGCAGTGACCCGCTGTAGCCTTGTTCATTTTACAGGAACCGATATGTGGAAGGCTGTTTGGAAGAAAGAATTTGATGCTCTTTCCTGTGATTACAGCCTTGATCAAGGAACCACGAAAATGTGGAATCATCTAGCCAAGGATCTTTTCTCCAGCACTCTTAGTTTGCTGCGAGAAAATGCTTTAACCTCGGTAATCCATCGCAAAGGACAGTGTTTTACAAGCCCCATGTATGGACTTTTAGAAATGATGTCATTTGTGCGAATCCTATATGCCCTCCTACATCACTTTGGGAATGAAGCAGAAAATGCTGAGGCAACACAAAGAGAAAAAAGAGGTATATAATCACAATTCAACTACTGACAAAACAGTGATTTTACCATTATTGTAACATAATTATTTTCTCTTCCAACAGATGTTTCGCTACATGGAACTAGAATACCAGGTATAGATAGCAAGCTGCTCACCAGAAACATTTTTCTGTTGGCTTATGTTTGGGGATTTGGTGGACACCTTCATCCATGGTAGGAAAAATATTGTCATATACAAATACAAATATGTAACCACTTGGAAGAATGAATATCACTAGCCAATGTAATTCATACATTTTTGGTTTTATTTAGTGACTGGCCACAGTTTGACTTGCTAGTTCGCCAAGTGCTCTTTTCTTGCCGCTACAAAATCATGGTTCCAGATGAAGAGAGTGTGTTTGAACACTTTTTCAGCATCGACAGTAAGATGTTCCCCAACAGCACACTTTCAACAATTTCCATCACTCCCAAGGTTTGTTTTTAATAATGTCTATTGTAGTTAAAATACAAAAAAACTACATTTGAATATTTTAACAAACAACTAACTACGTGTCTTACACATGTTTACATAGTATGGGAACTACACCTATCTCCTGAACCTCATGTTGGAGGCAAATCAGCCAGTGTTGCTTGCAGGAGAACCTTGCTCTGGAAAAACCACCCTGTGCCGGTCTTTGCTAAGTTTTGACAAACCACACATTAGCCTACCAGCCAGTCCACTTCTGAGCTCCAGAGACCTGCGCATTATACTGAGTAATATCAGCAGCCAGAAGGGCTGTAAAGACACTGTAGGCTCTGTGACCAAACGGCCAAGGCTGCTTCTGTTTGTGGATGATTTGCATGAAGCCCCCTGTGGTGAGTAACTCGGCCTACATCATTTTATTTATTTTATTGAGTTATGCTTGAATAAACTCACTATCTCTCTACTTCCTTGTAATAGATGCCTTTGAAATGACATCAACTGCCCTGGAATCACTACGGCAGAGTATTTCAATGGGAGCGATGCTAACATTTGATAACGACCATTTCGCATTACTGGATTCTGGACACATCAGTTACATGGCTACCTGTTGCGTCTCTGGATTGGGCAATCATCACAGTAACGTGGTATCAACCCGACTTTCACACCTGTTCTCCATCTTTGTACTGCCAGTCCGATCTATGGACGTTATTTTGTCCATCAATTCCTCGAGACTCCAAGTCTGGCTCAAGCAAATGCCACTTCAACAGAATGGTGAGGATATGGCACGTTGTATCATCACTGCGACTGGAACTTTGTATCACACTGTATGTGACCAGTTCCAACCCACTGTGCAGAGGCCCTGTTTCAAGTTCTCACACCATGACATTCAGAAGGTGCTGCAGGGGATGTACTTGTGGGAGCCTGTCATTCAGACCACAGGGACATTGCAGGCAGAGGACTATGCACGAATTGGGTTCCCTCAAGTCTTACCAGAGTCTACAGCGTCCTATCTTAACATAGCACATCTCTGGATGCATGAGTGCATGCGTACCTTTGGCGATAGGTTGTGCTCAGAGGATGAAAGCGCATCACTTGTGTCACTCATAGCCAGGGTTGCAACAACAAACTTTGGATTTAAATTGGTTGGTGAGCGTCACCCTGACAGTACAGATATTCCACCCGCTGACACAGACCTTGCTATTCATAGCTTACCCACAGACACAGCAGACTCCTGTAAACAAACACATCACAGTCCAGGCACACTGCCATCAGGGCTGAAATCAGCCGGCCAGTCAGAAATAAAGAAAGACTTTACGATGGTTGAACCATCCTTGTCTCAAGCCCATTCTTCAGAAGACTCAAATCTACAGCCCCAGATTCTTCAGTATATGATGAGCACAATGGCTACACTTGTCTATGGACCTGAGTTTCCTAAAGCTTTGGATCCAATTGATCAACAAACCAACTTCAAATTGAACTCTTATTACAAAGAGCAAAACCTTGATGCAGTCCTGCAAAAACTGTCTCTTCTCATGGACAGAAATGAGGACGGCAAAGGACGTGACGTTGCAAACTACAACAAAATCACATCCCGATTCATCATGCACAGAGAAAGAGTCAGCCAGCTGTTACACATACTCAGGGTTCTGCTCATACCAGGAGGTCATGGCGTACTACTTAGCTCACAGAGAGGCACAGGTCGTAAAACCACCGTGCGTTTAGCCGCCTACCTTTCAGGCTACGAGGTGATGGAGGTACATGCAGGCAATGAGAATAATTTGCATGAAATGCTGAAAAAGGCTGGGAATCACACGAGAGTGGAGGGAGGTAATGTCATCATACTGGTCCATGAGGAAGTCAGTGAATCTGTCAGAGAGGAACTACTGGTGTCAATGGCCCACAGGATCTACCCAGCACTCCACACAGAGGAGGAGCTCAATGACCTTGTTTCCAGAGCAACGACTGCGAAAACATCCTCAAAAAAATACCAAATGGACAATTGGATGCTTGATAAGTAAGAAATAACGCAGTCTGAAATTCTCATGCTCGAATTGGTAGTGAACTCTGTCTCTGCAAACATTTTGACCTAGAAGAACTCTGAGTCAGTATCAATGTCCAAAAAGAACACTTTTTACTTGTGATATGGCTGTTAAATTATTTGTGAAGGCTGCATTTTAAACCACATTCAGTCTGTTTTCTTTTATTAAAGGTTCTTGAGCCAAGTCCACAGAAATGTCCATGTGTTCCTTCTGATGTCCTCCACCACCTCAGAAGCTGGTGATGGAACCCAAGTTATGAATGTAAGCATTTGTTTTATTCTGCCTGATACTGAAACTGTGTGTAAATGTATTTTTTTATAAGAAAACTTCTGTAAGAAAACGAGGAACAATGGACCATCTCTACAAGTCAATGAATTTCACCTTTTTGATTCAAGCTCATGTTGAAGATTTTGTCTTCAGTAGTCAGTGCGGGGAGCACATTACATTTCAATAGCTGACATAAAAGGACGATGTTTTCCATTTCATGACCCAGAGACAACTGACTAAAGCCCTGAGACTCTGCTGCTGTGTCGAGGTGTACAGGCCGTGGTCCAGCCGCTCTTTGATGGAAGTTGCTGTTCAATGCCTTAAAACCAGTCACCAAATAATATGTGAGTCATTTCTTCAAGGTTTGTGAACATTTTTTTACTGACCATGTTCCCATGTTCACTGTGCTCAGACATGATTTTCCCTTTATTTTAACACAGGGAAGGCAGAAGCCTTAGTGGCCGGTGTGTCTGCGGCGATGGCAGGAATCCACCGGTCTGCATGTCAGTATGCGTCTGTCCTTCTGAAAGCCCAGAACTTTAGCCCTCAAGTATACATGGAGTTCATTGCCCACTTTGATTTCCTCTGCAACCACATGCACATACACTGTCAGGGCAAAGCCAACAGGTAATTCGTAATTCTTTCACTGATATTTAATTCATTTTTATTCTAAATAAATTGACGTGACAAAAATATCTGCTACACTGTAAATTGGGGCATTTTCGTAATTATTTAATTTGAATATTTTTCTTGATTCTTGATTAATCATTTCATCCAAAAAATGTCGCAAATCGTTGCAAAATGTTGACTGGTGTTTTTCAAACCTTGTTTTTAAATGTCTTGTTTTGTCCACAATCCAAAAGTGATTCATTATATGGAGCAAATACAACCAGAAAATCTAAGAGGAACTTCAAAACATTCAAACTAATGAATCGATTATAAAATTAATTGTTGATTAAATTACCAACTGATTAAAACTTGATTAATTGATTAATCATTGCAGCCCTACTGTATTGTTATGTAGTGCAATTTTGCTGCACTGCAAACTACATATTTACCTTTTAACACTCTGGAAGCTGTGAAGTTGCTAGTCAAGGTTATTACGGATTTCACTCACAGTGTTGCAGGAAGCCAGGGAATCAGCGTCTTTGTCACCAGAGAGGAGAGAGTTTCCTGTACATAGTTTCCATTTTTGTCCTGTTTTTGGACATTGAGACAAAAACTCAAACAAATGTTGTTTTGAATATGTTTTATAATGTTCAAAATTAACACGGAATTTGGTGTCCATGTACACATACAGTATTTTTTTTTAATTGCTTTTCTTGATTTTAAATTGTTAATATACTAATTTAACATGCAGTAAATTGTAAATAACTGCCAGATATTGGAAGTTAATCTGGAAAAATGGGCAAAAGCACCTTTCTGGCCCTTTAATGGTTAAAATAAGCCAGACGGACATTTTGAGGCTGAGGTGTTAAAGGGTTAAACAATGTTGCAACAACCTTTGCATATATTAAGATCAGATAGAGTAGATAATTCAAGACCTTTTAATAATAAAAAATATATATTTCTGTTTTCAGGATTACCTCTGTTTTGTCTGTGTTGAACATTTTGAACGATGCAGCTCTTCAGAACCGACGACGTGTAGAAAGACTGAAGGAGACGGTTGCCGAGAAACAGCAGGTATTTTTACTGCAATTCAGCACAATATGCGAGACGACTGAGATCAATATTCTGGATCGTGTTGCCGCGGTATCGACTGCTGCAATTTCTATACCATAAAATCAGTGCAGAGCATTGGAGGCTGTTTTGACACTAAAAACATGGTGCACTCTGTGGGCTGTTTATTTATTTAACATACTTAACAGTAAAATTATCCTTTTTCAGCCCTTTTTAAAGTTATAATAGAGTAACCCTTCACAAACAACACTGCACTGTTTGCATATGAATATTTATTGTGTGATTGACCCTAATTTTATTTCCCTTTTTATCCTGCAGTGTGAGAACGTGCTACTCAGAGAATTAGACGAGCAGAAAATCATACTTGAGGAAGCACAGAAGAAATGTGCGATGGAGGAGAAGAACTTGCATGACCTGGAAGAGGAGATTAGACGCATTCAGAAACAGGTAAACAGGTTTACTGATGTCTCCTGCGACAGTCATCATAATATTTGAAGATCACATCCTGTAGAACTTAACATTTATTTATTTATTTATTTATTTTCCACCCAAAGGTGAGGCCTGTCTTCTTGTCCGGCCTCTATATTCTGAAGTGTCTGAATCCGTCCGACTTGGAGGAGATACGCCGCTACAGAGATCCACCTGATGGAGTGGTGACAGTCATGGATGCCATTTGTTTGCTGTTTGATCGTCCACCGGGCTGGGAGAACGCTAAACAGCTTCTTGGACAGTCTAACTTTTTTCAAGTATGTGGCAAAAACTAGTGTAATTTAAGGGTTTTTTTAGGGTTTGTTTCTGTATGTTTTTTACTTATAGGGCCCTTGTAAAAATAATCTAGATTTCAAAGTGTTTTCCAGCCTTTTTCACATCCCAGAATTCATGCTGGTTTATTTATTTTTTGCTTTCTTTCAATTTAATCTCAGAATTCTGACGTTTTCTTTAATCCCAGAATTCCGATTTATTTATCAGAATTCCAACTTTTTTCTCAGACTATTGACTATAATCTCAGAATTCCAACTTTTTTTCCTCAGAATTCCAACTTTCTTTACAGAATTCCAAATTTCTTCTGATTCTCTAAACTCAAAAAATAAATAAATTTGACTTCTCAAAATTCTGACTTTTTTCTCAGAATTCTGACTTTTTTCTCAGAATTCTGACTTAACAAAGACACTAGTCAAGACAAATAAATCATGGTATTATCAGATTAAGGAGACAAAATCTATAGACGGTTCGACAAATGCGACAAAATTCGACAAACCCTTTAACACTGAGCGTATCGCTGAAAAAATGGGATCTTCCAGGCAAAACAATCAGATCTGACTGACACGTTTGTCAGCAGCAGCACACAGGCGTCAAACTGCTGAACGACTGCGTTCTTTAAGCAGTAGAATTCACATCTGAAAACTTCTGTGTTTTCAGTAATGCAGCCATCTCACTTTACGAGGAAATCAAGTAAAATCAGGGAAGGGCTTCTTCTTAAAAGTATGTTTTAAGACGTGACCTCAAAACAAAATACATTGTCAGCATGCATGTAAGCTCTGAGCCGAGTCATCATTCCATTTACTGCAGCATAAGCAGTTACTTTGCCACTGTACAGTTGAATTTGTTGTGAATCGAGTGGAATCAGTTATTCCATTTTACTCACATAATACTCTTTCACAGGAGCTGGAATTCTTTGACCGGTTCACTCTGACTAATGAGCAGCTCCAGCAGCTCGGCCTGATCGTGCACAGTCCCCACTTTGTCCCCGAGTGCGTGCGAGACGTGAGCAAGGCCTGCGAGTCCCTGTGCCGCTGGGTCCAGACCGTGTACGAATGCTGCCGCGTGCAACACCGACTGTTGGTCAAGCACCGGCTGGAGGGGCTGGACAGAGAGGTGCGAGGTCGGCTGTACTTGGCCAAGCAGAGCGAGGAGGACGCGCAACGTTGCCTGGAGGAGTTTAAACTTCGGCTTCGGTTTGTACGAGAAGATTTAGACGAGCTGCTGCTGGAGCTGCACAAAGCTGAGGACATGGAGAGAGAAGCGACTTCCACTGCTGAGCAGTTAGAGGCTCATGTCAGAGACTGGAAGGCTGCTGCTCAGGTAGCAGACAGTGCACACACATTTGTGTATATCATTTTTAATCATTATATGTTGTAATATTTTCTATTATCCCTTCAGGAGGCAGAGTTTCACAGCCAAAACCTACCAGGAGACGCTCTTATCCTGGCTGCAATTATAGCCTATTTAGGCCCTTTTGCACATAACATCCGCACAGAGCTACTGAGCAAATGGACAGAGCTGTGTCAGACAGGAAGCATCAACATGAATCCAGAAGACTCCAGAACCTCCCTGTTTACACGGCCAGACCCTGCATCTCCTCTCCCCCCGCTCGGTTTCCCCATCCCTGTGTCTGAGAGACTGCCGCTCCGTCTGGGTCCAGTACTGGGTTTGAAAGACTGGCAGCTCCACAACACTGTGTCTGTCAAACTCGTGGTTCAGCTGCTGCTGTGGGGCTGCAGAAATATCCCAGCTCAGCGCTGGCCTCTACTGGCAGACGCACGGCAACATCAAGAGATAAGGTCCCAGAGCTGGCTCATCACAGGTATGTCCTTCTTTTTTTTTTTTTCCCTATGTCATCTAAATTGAAGCCTTCCTATAGAGTTGGATCTTAATTATGAATTGTACAGCACACTGTAAACATCTGCTCTGCAGGTGACAGCGTTGATCTTGGTTCAGATTATGGGATGACAGTTTGTGCCGACGATCCAGATCTCCTGGATAAACTGGACGAGGCAGCTCAAAAAGGTGAAGATTTTACATGAAATAAATATCTTCTTTCTCTTCAGGGTCTGTTTTCACACTAAAATCTTTACTTGTTTTGCAGGTTTGAGAGTCCTGGTAACTCACGTGGAACGTGCAACCCCCAGCTGTCAGTTTCTGGCCACACTGGCTCCCCCTGCTGGCTGTGGCCTTAATGGGTTAAAGCAGCACGTTCAGACAACCCACCCTGAATTTCGGCTCATACTGAGCACAGATTTGCCGGTTCGATTGCTTCACAGTGGTAAGATTTGTACATTAAATGTCATTAAACAGTGTACTGTTGAAGAAGTGAAGGACACATTCATTGGCAATGACTAAAAATGTTTTGGTGTAGGGATGTTGTACATCAGAATTCAGACATTTCAGTCATCTGACTTAAATGTCTGAATTCTGAGATTAATGTCATAATTCATGATATTTTTTCTTTCTTTCTTTCAATTTAATCTCAGAATTCTAATTTATTTATCGGAATTCCAACTTTTTTGCCTCAGAATTCCAACTTTTTCCCAGAATTCCAATTTATTTCTCAGAATTCCAATTTATTTCTCAGAATTCCAATTTTTTTGCCTCAGAATTCTGACTTTAATCTCAGAATTTATATTTTTTTCTCTTAATCTGAGAAGATTTTTTTTCTTTCTTTCAGTTTTTTCTCAGAATTCTGACTTCAATCTCAGAATTCTGACATTTTTCTCAGAATTCTGATTTTAATTTCATAATTCTGACTTTAATTTCATAATTCTGACTTTAACCTCAGAATTATTATTTTTTCTTTCTTTCATTTTTGTCTTCTTTTTTTCACATGTGGCCCTAATACTCTTCCGTAGACTGTGGAAACTATTTCTACATCACATTAAAATGAAAGTGTCTGACTCTTTCTTTATAATTGCCTAAACCTAATACACAAATAAACTAATCACGTAGCTGTGATTGTTGTGCCGCAGTCTGAAAGGATGCAGCTCTTGTACACAACTGCAAGCACAAAGAGTGGGAGTGTGGAATTGTTAACTAAAGAATAATAATGAAAACGGACAAAGGACATTCAAAGTGTGAGCTCTTGAATTATGTAAAAGCAGAGAGTATTTATTCTTGCTCTTGTTCCTCAGTGATCCATCCAGCCGTCTTGGCTCGGGCACGCGTGGTTGACCTCTCTGCGAGCGCAGAAGACATCCAGGAGCTGATGCTGACGCAGCTGCTGCAATCTGAGTGTAAAGAGCTGCTGATTAAACACACACGGCTGCAGAATGACAAGCATGTGCTGCAGGAGGAGCTGGTCAGAGAACAGGTAACATACATTATACCAACATGCACCATCACAACAAAAACACACTTAAATCCTCACAAATCCTCTTGCTAATCTTTTCCGTACTTGTGTATTTTACTCAGGAGAAAATCTCTTGCTGCATTCTGTACATGTCAGTCAGACTCGTAAGATCTCGACCCAATTTTCACGGGTTTGATGCTGTGACATGAACAAAACAGCAGGAGGTTTGCTCACAGAGGCAGGAACATTTTTCCTGAACACTCAGGTGTAGGGCTCTAGCGATTATTCGTTTAATCAATTATTATTATCTATCGTCAAATATTTTGATAATTGATTCATCGATTTGTGTTTTTTTTTTCATATTTTTCAGCTTCTTAAAAATTAATATTTTCCAGTTTCCGTGCTCCATAGAGCAAATAAATCATGAAGCCTTAGTGCTCACGAGGCACGGATCTGTGCTGCACGTGCACCCATGGTAATTTGCTGTGGGAATAATACACAACTCTTTATATGGACATCCTGTGTGTGAGTGTTTATAGGTCACATATTCATCTTCTAATGTGTTGTTGAGTCAACATTATGATTAACTGTATATCAGTTTTAGTTGTGATAAAAAGCAGCAATAATTGTGAGTCACAAAAATATTCAGTTTTAGACGAGTGAACTTTGAACTGTGACATATTTCCAAATTTCACAAATTCAATCCGATTTTAAACATTTGAGTACATTTTGCTCTGGTGTGTTTGTATAGTTGGTGAAAATTGAATTTTGCCAATGGGTTGTGCTGAAAAAAGGGATATAAGACACTTGCACATTCTTGTAGCTTCTGTTTAAACAGAGTCATGTAAAAAAGTAGCCAAAATGCTCTGTGTTCAAGAGTTAACATTGAATGGTCGTTGTTTGAGGACAAAACAAGACACTTGAGAACATCATCATTTTGAAAACAAACAAGTACTTGATTAATTGAGGGAAATAATCAACAGATTAATTGATTATGAAAAGAATCGTTAGTTGCAGCCGTAGAAGGATGGCGCCTCTGTCATGAGACACTGTACTCTCACAAAGCTTAACGTAGTAGCAGTTGTGTTATATATGTCGACTGTGCACAATCTTGTCTCAGGAGGCTCTGATGGACTACGTCCTGCGGTCAAACCCCTCACTGCACCAGCTGAGTGACCTTCGCTCCCATGTGGACGTCTTTCAAGAGGCCATAACAAAGCTGCAGTTTGAGATCCAGCAGGTGAGTGAGGAGCTGCAGTACCACGAGGCTCTCGTGGCCGACCTCCGACACTTGGCGACGCTGGCCGCTGCGCTGTACCAGGCTCTCCAGGACGTGTCCCGTCTGTCTCCTGCGTACCACTTCTCTTTAAGTGGCTTCCTCAAAGTGCTACGAGATGCCTTCATTGTGAAGGGAAGGCCATTGGTGTCGTATATCACTCGAAAAGTGCCAGCGGGAATAGTACCAGAGGTCACCAACAACATGGTCTCCCAACTGCTCGTCCAGTACAAGCCTCGTGTCTTCGAGAGCCACTTCGCCGTTCTGAAACTGCTCGTGTTTGTGGCCGTGCTCCGTCACAACAAGCTCTGCTCTGAGGGGGAAAGAGTGGCCTTCATCAGGGGCTTTCAAGACATGGAACAGCCTGTGTTGAAAGTGAAACGTGCAGCACAGTCCACGGCTTCTCTGCCCAGCTGGATCCCCACACACGTCCACCCAGAGCTCCTCTGGTTGGAGAATATCCCGGCCTTCAGAGGGCTCATTTCCTCTCTTTCCAAGTCCCCCATTCAGTGGCAGATGTACCTGCGCTTCCCTTCCTCCACTGTGGTAGGGGCCGTTCCCTGTCGCTCGCACTCCCACCTGTCCCTGTTACAGCGCGCTCTCCTCTGGAAAACCCTGCTCCCACACTGCCTGGAGGAAGTAGCCGATGTGATCGCTTCCTGCCACCTCTGCCTGACCGCAGCGTCCGAGGCTCCTCACACCAGAAATCCAGAGTCTCTCTCTCGATTCCTCGCCAAACACGAGGGGCCCATCCTTCTTACTTTGCCAAGTCCAGGAGGAGATACCTGGACAAGCATCCAGCCTCTTCACCTCATAAACACACTGGCAGACTGTGGAGCAGAACATGGAGGAAAACAGCAGGTATCCTGCCCTTTTTATTTGAACACAGTTAAGTTCGTAACTGTGCTGCATTATTTACACATAACTGATTTATTTTCAGGTCAAATTTGTTTCTGTCGGTGCTCTGCGTGACAGAGAACTTGTCCTCTCAGTGCTGGAGCGGGCAGTTAGCGACGGTCACTGGTTGGTTTTTAACTGTCCTCTGGTTGAACAGTGGGACGACAAAGTCGTGGCTCAGCTCACTCAGATAATCTCTCCTTCAAAAGGTAAGTAGTCTGTTAAGAGTTTATTTATCATGTGTATACGTGTATTTATTTACTCTCTGTTTATGTATCCATCTATCTGTCTGATGTACAGGAGAGCCATGTCACATTCACCCACGTTTCCGTCTGTGGTTTATAACTCGAGAGCATGAAATACACCACGTACCAGGTAAAAATTGTATCATTTGTCATCAGTTCCTTCCATACATATCAAATGTTATTATTATTATTTATTTTTTAAATTGCCTTAAAATAAAGTTTCTGTCATGATGCATCTTCATTTTATGGTCTAAAAAACACAATAAATTATTTTCAATATACTTCATGCAAACTGGATCATTTTTGGTTTGATTGTTGCAGCCTGGTATAAGGTGAAAGATAAATATTTCTTTATGTTCCTTTTTTTTTTCAATGTCATATTTAATAAAACACCCACGTTAACAAGCCTAGAGCGCCACAGTTTGCTCATTAAAAAATGAAGCTATAAGAATTGTATAAATCCTCATCATACACATCAAACATTAAAGCATTTTTAAAGTTTTTAACCCCTAAATTGCACAGTTTTTGTCATAATGCATCGAAAATGATGATTTGAATGAGTTTCAATGAGCACATTTTTGTGCTTAAGTGTGTAAGTGTAAGTATTTCCATTAACCTTGCTTACAATAGAAAAAAATTCAACAATATGCATGAAAAAAGGATAAAATACTAGAAATTAAAAGCTAAAAACACAAAAATGTGTCTGTGTGTTTAAGGCTTAATAAACTGTAGAATATCAGTCAATTAATTTAGTTTTTCCTGCTATTTGCTATTCTATTCAATCAATTTCACCCTGTTTGTTTTCTATTTCTTGAAGTTTAACGTTGTGCACATTTAGTTTAACTCAACTGTTTGTCTCGGTGTTTGGTCAGATTTAAATCACATAATCACTGTTTCTATAATTAAACAAGCAACAGTGCGAGTGCGTGCTCTGGCCCTGGTCTGTGACTCCCCCGGAGATCTGAAGGACGAGCTGAGCCGCTCTGTGCAGCACGTACTCTGCATCACACGGTGTCGATCACGCCCGCAGAGCGTGACAGCCGACAACGCAGAGTTCCTCCTCCGCTGTGCCGTCTTCCACTCTGTGTTACTGCAGAGACAGACCTGTGGACTCTTAGGCCGGCGGAGAATCTGCAGCTGGTGAGGCAACACACACACACAAAGGTCAAAACACAACAGCTAACGAAAACAACAACAACTTGTACTTTATTAATCCCTTTGGGAAATTCTTTCTCTGCATTTAACTTGTCCTCTATTAGGAACTTGTTACATAAACCAAATACTGTGCTTTTGACAACATTTCAGAATTTACATTTAATAAAACAAAACGTTACAGAAAGCAACATTTTGGAACTTAAATGGCAACAACAACATTTCACAAAATGAATGGAATAGAACAACTGATTAGAACTTTACCCTTTTGTATCTGTAATGTAGTGTTTTGACCCTCCGGGCTACTGTAGCTACAGCACCGTAATGTGCTGTCATTATCATACTTATTATATCAGTTTAACCCTGAGAACACAGAGCATTTCAGCTGCTTTTCTCCATCACTATGTTAAAACATACAGTAAATACAGTGGCTTAAAGAATGTGCAATATAGAGTGTCTTATATCCTTTTTTTTCAGTACAACCTAGGCAATCTTATGAAAAAAAAACGCCATTCTCACCAACTATATAAACACACTATATAAACACAGTTGGAAAATTGGATTGAATTTGTGAAATTTGAAAATACGTCACAGTTTTAAAGTTCACTTGTCTTGTTTTTAACGAACAAAAAGAAAAGAAAATCTTTTCTTTTTTAGTGACTTCTGCACCTGCAGATCCGTGCCACGTGAGCACCAAAGGTTAAAGTAAAACTAAATGTGATTTTATTCATGTGTTACTAACTTAAAACGGTGGACATGTCACTTTGGGTTTCTGTTTTGAAGGAACCAGGACGACCTCGCGGCTTTGGTGGACGCGCACGATTACATCGTCAGTCTCTGTCATGAAAAGACTAAAGCACTGCAGTATATAGCAGGTAAGGCAGCATTAACGGCTTAAAAAAATGATGCCCATTATACTCTTCCATTCCTTTTTTTTTGCACAAACCTCGTCGTATGATCTCGTTCATAGTCAGTCTGGTACACGGTGGTCATGTGCTGGACTCGGCGGATGTGGAGGAGGTGGAAAACATCGCAGAGACGTGCCTCAGGAGAGAGTCTCCTCTGTGGAGCAGAGGTCGTCACGTCCTCTCAGGCATCGTCGAAAATTCTGGAGAGTTTGGTAACTTTCTGATAAAACTGTATTATGGTAGTAGAGATAGTTGTATGTGTGTTAAGCCTTTGAAACTGAGTGTATCGCTGACGACAAAGCCGACATTTGGTTATTACGGTAATTTCACTCAAATTAGCATCTCTGTCGCCATAGATGAGCCAGGGGGAAGAACACCTGTACATAGTTTCCATTTTTTTACCCGTTTTTGCACATTGAGAGACAAAGAAATATTGAGAGACTCAAAAAATGTTATTGTAAATGTGTTTTATACTGTTCAAATGTAAAATTTAATTTGTTCATGTACAACTGCAGTGTTTTTTCTAAACAAACCTTTCTGTGTTTTGTTAAAACACTATTTTAACATGTAGTAAATTGTAAATAACTGCCAGATACTGGAAGTTATTCTGGGAAAATGGCCAAAAGCACTTAGTTACAGGACATTCTCTGGTTTTTATGGTTAAAATAAGCAAAAAAAAAGTAGCCTATTCATGAATACAAACTTAGAGTAAACAGGTTTAGGAAGAAGCAGACTATGTCTGTCTTTATTCTTACCAATCAAATCCATAGAACCGTCAAAAATAAGCTTTATAAACATTCCCCCAAAATTAGTAATGCTAACATTTATAGTTCTCGACAGTTTCACCCCCCAGAACAGAAGTATAATTCTTTTTAATTCTTTATCATATTTTCTCTCTTGTACTTTTTCACACACACTGGGGTTGACGTTCTAAATTATAAAATCATAAAATTGTATAATATATAAGGATTATATATAATACACATCACTCCTTTTTCTACTGAGCCTTTTAGATTTATAGCAGTTGTTGAGGTGAATATACAAGGCATCTAAAGTTTGTGTTTCCCTAGATTTACACAGGATTGCTATTGACTTTGAGACTTTTCGCCCTTTAATGCGATCAATGTGTAAATGATTTATGTGTATAGCGTATATATCATACAAGCTCCTCATTAACAGTGAGCTGGAGGAAAATGATCTTATTTTTATTGCACTATTAAAGTTTAACTGACGGCCTTGAGGAAACATTGATCAAATCAGCAGCACTAACTTTTTTCTTTCTTTTTTTTTTATATCGTCAGATTCATCAGGACTGCTGCAGATCATGGAGCTCGGCCTCCAGGACGACCCCCTCGTGCTGGGCTTCGGCGTGGACACGGCAGCGGAGATGATCAGGGTCAGAAGTCACAATTTGAACGTGTTACTGCAGGCCTCCCAGACTCCTCCGGGAGTGAGTCGGCCTCCTGTGATGCCGGCCCACGGCCACGCTCGAGACCGACTGCGGGCGCTGAAGACTTCCCTCACAGACAAAGACAGCAGAGTTACAGACGAGGGACGGGTTCATCCCGGTCCTCTGCGTGACTTCCTCCAGCAGGAGTGGGAGGATCTCACTGACAAGGTGTCCTCACTTCTGCTGCAGCTGCAACACGACACGCCAAAGCTCACGTCCCCGCTCACTCTCACTCACTTGTGCCGCCTGGAGAAGAAGGCGGAGCTGCTCGGCGCTTACGTCGGGCACGGCGGTGCTTCAGATCCACCGGGTGCATACAGATTATGTGCTTTCAATAATCCCAGAGGATTTCTGGTGGCAGTCATGAGGCAGGAGGCTCGAGAAAAACGCAAATATATCAGTGACATAAAACTACATTTTCAGGTAAATCATGAAATCATAGCTGAATGACTTATGGTTGCTCGTCTACAAGCTTTTGTTTCCTCCATTCTTGACCACTGTAACGCGCTTGACCGTCTGCAGAACTCGACCTTTAACCCACACAAGTAAAAGAGCACACATTGCAGCAAGTTCGGCATCTCTTCACTGGCTACTGGTTAACTTTAGAATCCATTTCCAACTTCTTTTTCTTACTTGTAAAGCCTTAAATAGTTAAGCTCCTCCACATATGTGTGATCTGCTGCACCTCCATTCTCCCAGTTGCCTTCAGAGGTCATCAGGTCAGAAGCTGCTTGTTTTAAACTTAGTTTTGAGGACCACTAGTAGACTCTGCCATATCTTTTACATTACGCTGCAGCTGAAGACCATGCTTATTAAACAGGCCTTTAGGTGATCAAGGGTTTGTATTTTATTATTGTTCTGTATTTGGCATTTTATGTTCTTATTATTCTTATTTCATTTTTGTGGCAGAGTTTTAGGGCCAAACTTTTTTTTTTTAATCCTTTGAGAATAAAGTCGTAGTCTTTCAAGTATAATGTAGTAGTACTTTGAGAATAAAGTCGTATTATGAGAATAAAATCATAGTCTTTCGAGAATAAAGTTGTAATATTATGAGAATAATTTGTCCCTAATACTATACTATACTATAATATATAATATTACAGTATCAATGAAATGTGCTATAAATAAAGTTTACTGACTGACTTATTTCCTTCTCCCTGCAGGTTCTGAATGATAGCTCACATCCAGCCTCACCTCGTCTGGACGCCGTGTATCTGTGTGGGCTGGAGCTCAGAGGGGCATCATGGGATGCTCAGCTCGGAGCCCTGCAGGACACAGTCTCTCCTCAGCCATGCACGCTGCCTCCCGTCTGCGTCACGGCTCAAGTCAGGAGCAGAAAGACCAAATACAGAGACACCTTCCCTTGTAAAAGTTCATATTTAATGGACACGAATAATGTTCAGGTGTCAGATGCTTCTCCGTCGACGGCCTCTCAGTTACCGGTCTACCTCTGCCCTGTCTTCCTCCATGAAGAGCGGGAGACAGGAGACTGGAGGCTGGCCGATGTGAATATTATCACTCAGGTTCCCCTTCATGCCAGGCTCAGTCCTGTGTTGTGTAGTCTGAGGAGGGTGAGGCTTGTGAGTATGTTCTGACTCAGTCGTTCTCACAGACTCGGAGACTGAAAGCGAAAGTGTGTAGAGAAGATTAGAGGAGAGGAGAAAAAATCGATAACAACAAACTGTAAAAACATTGTAGACATTAAATATCCATGGACGACATGTATAAGAGAGAATGTTAGTGTCTACAGTCTACACCTCCTCTGCAAACCCTTTTTTTTTCTTTTCCTCTGGTCAAGACGTTGTTGAGAAGAAGGGAAGTGAAACTTTTTTTTACATCTCGTAATGTTTGGCATTCCCGACCCATAGCTGTGTTGGTCAGAGTTTGCATCCTGCAAATGAAACTTGAAACTTTAAATTGTCTCTGAAGTCATATCAAGGTCATGTTATGATTTAATATCATAAGATACGATGTTTAAGAACGATCTGTATGCATTAAATGAAGATTCATTTGCCAAACATTACGGTAAATGGTCTGTTCTGCTTTCATAACCATTCACATGCTGTCGGCACAGCTGTCAGGGGTTAAGTGTCTCGCCCAAGGACACACGGGCATGTAGAGTAGTAGAGCCGGGAATCAAACCCCCAGACTTCAAGTTGAAAGACGCTGTCGCCGTAGCCCCACATCATATTTACTCTATTCAAAATATAAAGTTTTACCAAAAAAAAAAGGCAGCATAATAGTCAGATAATTGTATTTCCTCTTGACACAATTCATTTTGTACATTTTGGGTCCTGATAGTTTGTCATCTTTAAAAAAATGTAGCCTCACTTCACTGGAAACCTTCTAAACAGACATCAATGTTGTGTGTGATTGTATGCAAATGTGTGAATGTTGAATAAATGTGCAGTTGCGGTTTACGTCCTGTTTAATTACGCGTATACACGAAATGTCGCGTCGGCAGTTGGGTTTCGTCACATTTTATTTCGCTGTCAACTGAATTTGACACAAAGTGGACGTCATCTCCTGAACGACACCAACGCACAAACAAAAATATACTAACTCAGGCTGTGGACGTTCAATACAATACATATTTATTTCCATGAAGGATATTTATGGCTGGAAGTTCCACAAACGTGACAGTGTTTGTTGACAACATTGTTTTTCCCCGTCTCTCTCTCTCTCTCTCTCTCTCTCTCTGCATAGGTAACATGGACCGACATCACTATGAGACCTTTGAGAAGTTTGGCAATAATACTTTCTTGTTGCACCTTGACAATGGGAGAGGGTGAGCTACTATTTCTGTTATTCTTCTCACTAACTGTGCACATTTTATTATAGTTTCCACACCTGTCGACAGCAGAGGGTTCCCATTCTGATTACAATATTCAGAATATTCACAGATCAGATGGGCAGTTTTGAATTGTCGCCTCTTGACCATACAATTCCTTTTAAGTCTGGGGGAAAAAAATCATGTAAACTGAAACTGCACTCGTCAGCTGATGCGTACAACCGCTGGGTGGTTATTCCACTGCCATGGTTCTCAAACTGTGGAACGTGCACACAAGCTTCCTCTAGTGGAGGGAATCAGAAATGCTGTTCTGTTGTGTATGTACCAGGGTATGTGATCGGAGCGGAGCTAAGGAATTAGCGTAGGAATTGAAACAAATGACAAAAAAATAACCTTATCTCTTGCTCCATCTTAGTCTGATTTCACTAAACCAGTGTGTGAAGTATGTGAGGAAGAGGAGCATCTTGGGAGAGTAAATGATCTTATTGGGAATAAATCTGCAAATCTGTGAAAAGTCCCTAGTCCCAATATAATAGCTTCTGTGTATCATGTGATTCATTGTTGAATTGTGTTGTCTCTCTACAACCTGGATTATTTCAGTGTCTTACATGCAACCCCACAAACACACACTATTGTTATTGTCTGTATTGTGGGTTATAATATTGTATTTCAACATAAGGAGAATATTTGACTTTACTGGTTTTATGTTCAGTTAAAGTTTTACGACTGTGACTGAACTAACTTTGGGTTTGTTCTCGCTGCAGATTTGGTCGTCACTCCAAAGATGAGCGTTCTATCTTAGCTCCTCTGAAGCAATGCTGCAGGTACAAACAGTAATAGTTCCCTGTCCCCTGTCCCCTCGAGTTAAAAGCTTCTTCTCTGGTTACACTAAATCAAAATCAAAGCTACTGTCAATCATTTTATTTTATATTGAGTGTCTTATATCCTTTTTTTTTTCAGCACAACCTATAGGCAATCTGATGACATGATTGTTGTTTCCATTTTCACCATTTATATAAACACCTGAGCAAAAAGTACACTTTAAAAATCGGATTGAATTTGTGAAATATGGAAATTTCACATTCCAAAGTTTGCTTGACAGTTTTTATGAACAAAAATAATGTCTTTTTTGTGACTTCTGCACATTATAATGTCTTGCTTTTAACTCAACTATCACAGTGTCAACACTGTATTACACGAGAACATTTGTAACTGACTAACTTGACTATTCTCCATCACCCCCGTGACGTCCTCCTCCAGAATCCGCCGCTCCACCTGGATGCGTGTGCGTCTCTTGTCTCTGCCTCGGTATCGCCTCAGCGATGTCATGCGAGCCTCCCTGTCCCGCGATCCCCTCCACCGCGTGGCTCCACTGCTGTCGGAGCTCCACCTCGCCGCCCTCGATCGGCGTCTGAAAACCGTGCTGGAGACCGTGAGTGTTTGTCAGCAGCAGCAGAGCGAGGGCGGCGGAGGTGACGAGGTCATCTTTGATGACACGGCACACTTAAAGGACACGGTCAGTCCGGCAGAGTAGGACAGGACTTCACAATAACATCATCATCATCAATGTCACTGGGGCTTAAAGTGTCTTGTAACATTTCCTCTGTACTTGAGGAGGGATTTATTGAAAGACCGTCCATGTTGGAATCTGTGTTATCAAAGTGGCAAGTGAAGGTTTAATCAGACACAGTTTAATCAACTTGCCATTTACAGTATAACATTTATTAAAATTAGTGTTAGTACCTTCAAACGCCTGAGGATTCACTTCTCACAATCATGGTTGACCATATTTGAACATGTACTTCTAGTTTTCTTTGATTTTGTAGCACAAGAAAAGACATTTTTGCAACAATAAAAACAAGAATAACAGAATTTCCTCTGAAAACAATCACCAATATTTAGGTTACCAAATAGGTGCCAGTCTGATTTCCATGCTGACGGACGTTTAACACAAAAATAAGAACTCCTTTAGTCTCATGCATCTCAAACATAAAATAAATTCAAACGGATGCATTTGAAATATCTTCTTGAAAATGCTAAAATGGAAAAGAACTAACATAACAAAAATGTTCCAAACACACTTTGACTGATTTTACCTTTTCATAATACACTTATTGGACCAGTATCTGAGTAGAACTTTTAGCAAATAATAAAATAAATCTAGTCTACACTACAAGTCGATATTATCTTGATTTGTTATTTTGTCTCTTTTCCTCCAAATTTGAAACATTTGAAATGTCCCATGGTTTAATTGTGTTTAGTTAATGTGCATTCAGTGAAAGGTTGTTGTGATTAACATGACCAGAGTCTGTAATAACTCACAACCAAAGTTTAAAATAGAGGAGAGCAATAATGTTTCTTCACCTTTTTGTTTTGTGTTCATCAGCTAATAGCAAAATAAATTTTAAATTTTAAAATGTACATTTTTAAAGGATTTTTTACATTTGTAGGCCAATGGCAGACTTATACTGCTTATTAATGTTTAAAATGTTGTCCTCCTGACCACCAGTAGTTCAAATTTGTCCTCAGTGGACGACATTTGTAAACCTAAATATCTCCCACCCACTGCATACTACTGGATTAACACCTATTGCTATCTACAGAGGATATTTGGGGCTTTTCAGTGATACCAACTGTGAAGGGGTGGGGCTTTTTTTGTCAAATTTTTTCCCTGGTAGTCAGGAGGATATGACGGTATTTCATAAAATCGCAATATTGACGCTTTTCCATTAAACAGTCACTAAACTAAAATACAGCTGATTCGGCTCACGATTGCTTTCTAAATACACCATATAAATATACTCGTCTGTTAAATATTGAGATCTTAGAAATTTCCTTGCTAAATGTTGGAGATTAACAAATGTTTTCTTTTTAACTAATTAAACCAAACTGCATTGTCGCACTCATGACTCTTCCAGTGACAACACTCTCTGTCCAATCAGTGGCCGGCAGTCTGTTGACGTCACGTTTTAGTATTGGCGTCAACTTGTGTAGGGCTGCATGGAATCGATTGGAGGGCTGCATGTGGCCCACGGGCCGCAGTTTGAGACCTGATCTGCTATAGAGGAATTTCTCCTACATATTAAACAGTGAAAAGAGTCTGTAGTTGAAGAGACTTGGTGTAATCCAACTATAAATAGAACTAGAAGGGATTTTTGACTTGTAGAAATTAGAAATCAGGACTGTTTATCTTCTGGATTTAATGTGGTTGTCAGTTTAAAGCACAGATATGCTGATTTTAAATGTTTTTTTGTTTTTTTTATGTTTAAATGTCTTTAGAATTAGATGAACCAGCGTGTGTGATGTTTCCTTATTGAAGATTTTATTATCTCAGCTATGATACATGTGATCATTCAGTACAGTCGACGCACTCTCTCAGGTGTGAGTGCACATCACAGCCAGTTGGGCAGCTGACCGTCCTCCTCCTCCTCAATCAATAATTGAAACGGCCGCCTCATATCCATGGCACCTGGCCCCCTTTTCTCTCTCCCATGCTCACTTGCTCGCTCTTTCCACGAACACCGCCGATGACAAGGGAATAAAAGAGCCTGTAAACGGCAGAAGAGCGAGAGAGAGAAGGAGAGTTAGGGAGGCACAATCAGTCCACTGCACAGGTGTTATTGTGATTGGTCTCTGGAAGGAGCAGCAGAAGGTGACGCTGTGTATAAATACAGACGTTTGAATGGGAAATCGGACTCTGTCCTTTCTCTGACGTCCATTTTACCAGACTGTTTTTTTTGTGTGTGTGTGTGAGAAGTTCATATTTGACTGAAAGTTTGGCCACAATGTCGGGAGCAAACAGTGACCAGCTGCACAGATCCACTCTGACCGTCTATTCGGTGAGTTCTTATAAGTGTCAGATTTTATGTTGCCTGATGTGAGTGAGATGTGAAAACCTTGTATCTTTGTGTGTGTGTGTGTGTGTGTGTGTCATTATAGAACCTGATGGAACAGTTCAACCCAGGCCTCCAGAAGCTTGTTGCTCTTGGAGACAGCTACGTCAAAGCTTTTCAAGGTGAGTGATCTTCATGAGTGGCTGGAGCGAGAGCTGGGTGAGTGAGTGAGTGAATGACTAATGAGTGTGTGTGTGTGTGTGTGTGTGTGTGTGTGTGTGTGTGTGCAAATGGCATGGATTTTGGCAATAGGATATTCCGAATATTTAAATGTAAAATTGTTTTTTAACTTTTAGTTTAGCATTTGTGTGGTTTGGTGATGAATGATATACATATATATATATACCTTTGTATCTTATTCATTTACATCTTTTCACAACGTGTGTTGTCCCGAGAAGGATGGACCAAGACCAATGTATAGCAAAATAACAAAATAAACACTATGATATACATATACATACAATCAAATCTTGTGCTTCTCAAACTTTTTCAGACCAAGGATCACTTCACCCATAAAAAAACAAACACTCACGGACCACCAAACTCAAAATAGCCCCAAAACAATATGCCATCTTCAACAGTTACAACCTCCTAAAATGAACTAGTTAATTTGATATTGAAAACAACACATGGTGACATTTTAAATTTTAAAACATGATATGTTACTTGCTTCTCACCTCGCGGACCACTAGGGGGACCACACTTTGAGACTGATTTAGTGTCCAATTGACCTAATCCCCATATTGCATGTTTTTGGACTGTGGGAGGACACCCACACACACACACACACACACACACACACACACAGGGAGACCGTGTGAGACCCCTGTTCCAGCCGGATCATAATGAAGTTAATTCTCTTTGTTTGTATAAATAAATTATGTTATGAACTATTCTCTCGGATAGAATGATGTATGTGTATCACAGCAACCTTGGGGTGCATCACCTTGTGCTTGAACTCGCCAATCTTTTCCTGTCTATACATATATATATATATATATCACGTGTGCTACATTGGTAACTGGGTGAGTAGCATATGTATCATTAATGCATCTCTGCCTGATAAAACAAGATTAGGTCACAGGAGGCAACAAGGCAGCGTGGTAAATCTATCCTCGCTGGCATGGACTGAAATCACCTATCACATGTCAACACCGTGAGGCCTCTGTGTGAATGAGATGAGTTCAGCTGGCTCTGACTTTACTCCCAAAGCTTAAAGCTTTATCATGTGAAGTATTTGGAAACGTGATTAACACGTGATATTTGTGTGTGTGTGTGTGTGTGTGTGTGTGTACCTCAGCCTTGGCTGTTTGCAGTGAGGCCTACTTCAGTGCTGTGGCTAAGATGGGCGACCAGGCACTTCACACGCTCTCCTCTCGCTCTCTTGGTAAGTGTGAGCTTTATGTTGCATGTTACACACGACTGATGATGAACGTGGATGTGATGCTGATTTGAGAAAAAAAACAAGCAAATAATAATGAGTGAATATCAAAAGATGTGGTTTGATCAGGATTGGTGCGACTTTTTATGTGAACATTGTGAAAAAAAAAGTAATTTGTGGTCAAAATGTTGAAACCCACCCCTCTTTGGAGCCACGCTGTGTCAGCAGTGGTTAATGTAGATACATGGTTGGGTGTCTCAACAGATCACATGATCACTTTTTGGGAGAGAACATATTACTGGACTTTTCAAGACTGGACAGTTTTTGGTTTTAAGTGCAAAAACGGAAGAGATCGTCCAAGATGGAAGGAGAAATGTGATGTTCCATTTCTCAGGGGTTATTGCGTTCGGCGGCAGCTGCTGAATCCAAACTTTGCAAACTGAACAGGATGCATGCTGTTGTGGAGCTTTTTCAACAATGTCTGCCCCAGCCTTATTTGTTGAATTGCGAGAATCCCCTCTAAAAATCATCTGAGATTTTTGGCCTAAAGCACAAATCTGTGGCAAAATACCTGTTGGAAGGAATTGGAGGATAAAGGGAAAAATTTATTTACAGTTATTGGGCTGGAGTCGAAAACTAATCTTACTAAACGTTCTTGTTTTCTTTTCTTGTCTTTTCTTCTTCTAATACTAATTTAATTTTCTATTCAATTTGATCTTGATGTCATATACTCAGGCTTGCTGGGGGCGTGGTTCTTCTCATACCTGCTGGAAGGGCTTTCCTATTAATCGCAAAAGCTTCCTGGTTCTTGCCATTGTCAGACTGGATCAGTTGAGAATGCAAAATACAATACCACCTGGAGCCACCTGGAACCACTCCACCCCCACACTCCACACACTTAATATTATCCTTAATTTCTCTTGCTGACAACTCAGCACATACATCGCTGGTCACACCTTTAATCACCAAGTTCTTCTTTCTGGAATTAACCTTCTCGCTGCTTCTCGTTCTTGCAGATCACCAAAAGTGCACCGTTTTGGGAGAACTCACACATTCACCAACACCTTTTTAATGATTCAGCCTCTTTCAAGGGAGTCGCTGCTTTAATCAAACCCGCTCTCTTTATTAACTGTAATCCAAACTCTTTTGTTGTGGCTTCGCAGATGAGTTGATCCAAATGAACTTGTGTCACTTTAGGTCTAAATCCCTGACTGAACGTTTCATTTTAAAAGCAATTGTTAAAGTGTTTAGACTGTGCAGGGAGCGCCCCCTGTGGCAAGAACCAGCCTGAGACGCAGAGGCACAGATGCTCACTGATCACTTCACCAGATGTTCACATTTCTAGATGAGGCTGTATTATATGGCAAAAATGTGATCGCAGTACACAAAGTTCCATTATTGATATTTATAACAAGATCATTTCTTGCTTATAGTGTTAGTTTGAAGAGAACCCAGACTAAAGCTTGGAGAAACCTTCATTTTTATGTTTCTTTCTTTTTTTAAAAAAAATACTCACAGCATGAGACTCGTAGATCTGACAGGATGGCTAACTGAGAAGGTCAGGGTGCCACAGCATGACCTGGGGCCATATTAAGTGACGGTGCCTGAATTATAGATGAGGACAGTCTTTCAGCTGCACTCAGTTCATTAGTTCAACCACAGCCCATGACAATAGACACGGCCGGGGGAACCTATTAGTGTTTGGCTAACTTTCCACAATATCTAAGTTGTCCTCCTTGTAAGATCAAAAGCATCTGTCGCAGACCTGAATTGTGTTATTGACTTACAATCTCAAATATTGTGCTCTCTTTTGTAAAGAGCACAAATTAAATATTAATATTGCCCCTGACGAAGTCTACAAGATGTGTCCCAGATGTGTACGTTTGCAAGAACAAAGCACTGAAACACTGAAGTTTTAACAGATTGGAATGAATGTATTTTGTAACTTATTTAACTTATTATGATCTCCTTTGTTTAAACTCATTGTGATTACAATTTTGGGTAGATAAATTGATAGATATCCATGTATCAATTTGAGAGGACAGTCATTATGGAAACTTTACTTAACTGTTACAATATGTCTTTTTATTTTGTCTGTCAATATGTGTTTCAATCTGGTCAAACGCTTGACTGTAAAATCTTGTTGTTTTTTTTGGTTTCAAACAGGCGATGTCCTGATCCAGATATCAGACACACAGAGGAGACTCACTGCGGAGATGGAGGGAGTGGTCAGTGCGACTCATGTTATTCAAATCAAACACAGGACACTAAGAGCTCTGGAAAAACCCCCAATCCATGCTGCAGTATATGTTACAATTTGAATGTTTTCATGAGGTTCAAATACAAATTGGTATGTTTTTTTATGTCGGTATACGACAAATCATGGGGACCTTATTTTTTCTTCTTCCTACTGCAGTTTCGATGGTTCCAGGTAGAGGTGCTGCAAGCTATGGAGAAGAACGTAAAGCTGGATGAGGAATACATCGATGTAAGTTTCCAGAGGGGTAAAATACATTTTTACTAGTATTTTTACCGATAGTATAATCGACAATGACTATAACATGTTCTCTTTTGGAGTTAGTGAACAGATTTGACTATGGCTCTGTGACTTAACCTGTTTCTTTTGAATTGTGTAGCCATCTATTTAAACTCTGGTACACACTATAAAACTGGAACACATTATAAATGAATCTTAATTTGTGGTCGACCTCTAACTGTTTTGTCCTACAAATCTTTCATATCTTGTTTAAAAAGAACTCCATACTTTTGTTTCTTGTGCCGCAGGGAAGTCGCAGAGTGTATGAGCTGGAGGTCAGAAATCAGGCAGAGGCTCTGGAGAAACAGCTCAGACGAGGAACCTTCAGAGACTCTCTGGTAGACACTCGTACACACAGTATACTAATTATACTTCTGCACTATTGTAGTATGTATAATCTTTGATAATATATGCCTCTGTGTGTCTGTGTGTGTCTTTTAGGAGAACAGTGATTACATGTTGTACCTGAGGCAGAGCCAGCAGGAGATCCTGAAGGAGGAGGAGAGGAGGTATCGCTTCCTGGCAGAGAAACACTGTGGCCTCACTCAGTCGCTACTCTTCCTCATAAACAAGGTGCACAAATACCACACACAGCCATGTACACTGACAACATAAACTTTATTTATACTGCACTTTTCATACAAGACAATGCAACGCCAATATGCTTCACAGGATACAAACTGAATCAAAGAAAGCAACTACCATTTCAGTCGACATTTGGGTGGTGTAACATATTTAAAGTGAAGAAGTTAAGAAAAGAAGGAAGTGAGGATAGGAAGAGAGGAAAGGAAGTGAGGAAATACTTTCATGGAACTCACAAACAGGCGCGAGTGAAAACACTGGAGACTAAAAATACTACTGGATGATCTAAAAGTAAAAGAGAATTAAAAACACAAATACTAGCAGATAAAATGTAAGTAAAAGTACTTAAAATAAGTAAGTAAATAAATAAGTAACTGAGTAACGAAGGATCAGATAAACTAGAACATGATAAACTAATAGGTGCAGTAAAATATAAAATGACTGCATATAATAAGCATCACTTAAGCTCACCTTACTACATCAGCAAATTAAAAATACAAATAACAGTAACAAAATCAAAACAAATAAGAATATAAATGGCTGAAATTATGTAAATAAGTCTTTTATTTCTCAGGTGTGTTTGACACCAGGCTGTGCAGCATTTTTTATTCAACCCATGTGTTTTCATGTGTTAATTGCTCTGCTGTCTGAAACTCTCGGCAGCTTTATCTGCTGTTGCCTTCCTTTTAAACATTCTCTCTCTCTCTCTCCTGTCTCCACTGTTTTCAGACGGGCACGTCTCTGCAGCAGAAGGCAGACGGATGGAAGGAGAAAGTGAACGAGACCAGAGGGTCCAGACCTCGAACACCCACCCACTTGGACCAAGAGGCACAGGTACTTGTCAGTCAGAGTGGGTATGATGTTGCAGCGCTTAATTGGTCCCACAATAATTTAGACAGTTTTCTTTAAAATTCTGGAGAAGGGTTTTTATTAATGGTGGTTTTAACCCTTTGTGATCACACGGCATGGATCAGTGCCATATGAGCACCCTTGGTAAATTGCAGTGGGAATAATACACAACTCCTTATATGCACATCCTAGAGTTGTGTGCTTATAGATCACATCTTCAGGCTTTACAAAATGCATTTTTCCGCTTGTTATGAGTTGTTGAGTCAAAATTACGATACTTTTTATATGGCATATCTATTTTTTAGTGATAATTAAAATTTTTCTTTAATTTTGTTATTAAAAACAAGCGAGGTGAACTTTGAAATGTGACATATTTCCAAATGAGCACTTTTTGCTCAGGTGTGTTTATATAGTTGGTGAAAATGGAAACAAAAATCATGTCAGTAGATTGCCTACAGGTTGTGCTGAAAAGGGTATATAAGACACTATACTGCACATTATCGCCTCTGTATATACGTTTTAACGTAGTAATGGGGAAACTGGTCTGTGTTCTAAGCGTTAAAAAGGACAAAACAAAAAATTGCTATGATTGGTGACTCTCCTTGCATTGTAATTATGGATAACCATTTGAATTTGAAATATAATTAGTCAGATAGGACAGTTTTTATTTTAAGACCACTGGATTTTGTGCTTTTTCTCATTTTGCGTTTTCTCCAGGCTCTCACATGCAATAATCACATAGGTATGAGGGTTCATCTTGGACTGGCGACCCCTCCAGGGTGTGACCCTGCCTTTAGCCCTTTATCCACTGGGATTAGCTCCAGGCAATGAATTAACATGCTTTTTTTGTCTCTTTACACGTCCTCCAACTAAACCCATCACCAGAACGAACATTTTTATTTTAATTTTGTTTATGATGTGTGTCTGCAGCTGCGAGGTTCAGTGAGCTCCCTGCTGCAGACGGTAGCCCGAGATGAAGACATGTCCTGGGCCAGGAGGGAGCAACAGGCACTGGGCAGAGTGCCCTCTAGAGGTGGGAGGTATACAGTATTATTTCACATTCCTGTTTGCTAAAGTGTTTCCCTTGCATCTCTTTTAAGTGCCATGCGAATGAGGAAGTGCAAACAGTATCTGATATCTGTTTTTCAAATCTCTCTTTCTGTTCCTGCACTAATTCTTCTTTTTCCTTCTCCTCCAGCACCGTCTCCTCTCCCGAGCCGCTCTCGCTCCAGCTCAGTGGGTGAATCTCTGGGTCTGGGCGGAGGCCGAGCCATGAGAGCCCTGGTGTCTCATCCGTCCTCGTCCAACCCAAAGCTTCTGCCGTTCAACAGAGGAGAGACCGTCACTGTACTGGTTCAGGAACCACGCAATGGCTGGCTGTATGGACGCACAGACAGCAGCCTGCGGTTGGTAGCAGGAAAAAACATCTATGCATAATGAACAATGTATATGCAGTAGCCATACAGGTTTATTCACCAGTGTTTTACAAATTTAACAATTTCATACAATGCAGTGTCATTTTAATAGTATATAGTTTCATGTAGTTACTCTTTTGTATGCTGATGGTCTGTAGTAGGCATGAAAAACTGTTGACTTAATCTGCAGGGTGATTCAGTAATTCTCACATTTTGGAATCACAGTTCTGTGTCTTGTTCTCTCACCAGAAAACTCTCTGCTTTATACTATACTCTTTTCAAGGTTTATTTGTAGTATATGCAGTTGTTGCTGTTACAGGAACAGCATTATCTTGTGCAGAAGTGTCAGATAACACGATGAGATTATACTGAGAGATTATTGTGGAATGTTTTTGTAGAAATCTTCATCAACAATGCCAAGAAAAACCATGCCTACTGTACCTTTAAATAATAAGATGAAATGTCATATGTATATAGGTGAGCACAAGAGGACTGTAAAACAAGTAATAAGTTGCTAACATCTTGTCATCCATCTTGTCTCCTTCAGTCAAGGTTGGTTCCCTGCCACTTATGTGGAACCTGTAGAAGATGTCTCCAACACTTTAGCGACAAGGTTGGTATGACTGTGAATCTGAACAGAAATTCTAAGTGGAGAATTTCATGTTCTTTGCCCTTTTCGTGTTCTTTTTCATGTTCTTTGCTCTTTTCTTTACAGCCCCCCCTCTATAGTTTCATAGTGTTATCCTCACTGTTGTAGAATCTCACTGCTGACGCCTTCAACCCACCAAAAACAAATGTGTTTACTCGGGATTATGCTAACATATCCGCTAGCAAGCTAACCAGCTGCAGACATGGTTCATGAAAATGATCGAGAAACCGCCTTTACAACAATAACAAACATTGAGAAAGTGCAAATAGGGAGTATATCGCAAAGATATTTAGAAGTACATCAGGTTGGCATCCATATTGCATGCTTCTGTCTTTTTCAATTCTTGTCAACCTAGCATGTCGCTCTTCGATCCTCTTTCCTCTTCTGTTCTTCCTCCAACAACAGTTTTCTCTACTTCTTTTTCTCTGGCTCTGCCTTCATCTTATAGCTGGTACCTGGCTACGGTGTGTGTGTAGTGCCGTAAAGGAATTGTGTGTCTTGCGAGACCCGAGACTTGGCAAGGCTGGTTTTCCGCAAACAGACAGTAGGGGGAGTGGAGACGGCCCCCAATCTCCCCACAATTAGCCATTTGATGGTGACATAGAATGCTTGTATCACACATATATGTTAGTTATGGAGGTCTACTTACATATATTAACTTGTTTTCATGATTAAAAACCTCCTAGTCGCTGCAAACTAGCCGATCAAAATATCTCCTCACTGACGCTCTCATCAGCTGTGCTGTTTCAGACCAAAATGACACCTCCAGAACGTGGACTGTGTTGTGATTGGCCAGCCAACGAGAGCTTTCCCACTGTCCTGTGATTGGCCAAGTACCTGGAAGTGATGTAATTGGTAGACCAGCTCTCAGAAACACAGCTCCCCCTCTGGCACGGTGGATGCTCTGCATCTCAGCAGCTACAACGAGAGTAGTTCTTCTTCTTCTGCAGTTGAATGTACGCAACCGAATGTGTCCGGACTAGTGCCCGCACCAGGAGGCGCTACAGTGGTGAGGTATACTGATATCTATACAACATCAACATACGGAAGTGCCGATCCGCTTTGCAGAGCCCAGGAAAACAATAAAACCCTATTTTCTTTTTAATTTAAGCCTGTGGTATACTTCCGCGCACATGCGCAGACCCAGGTATACGTGCCAGGGCCCTGTAGTATCCCACTTCACCTTCGGGTGAAGATGCTACAGCTCCTTCGGACATGTCTGGTTCGAGCAGCTCACAGCTGAAAGGCCTGTCAGGCAGGGGAGTCGGGGTGTCAGCCGGGTCGAGGGTTGCCAGGTCAAGGCTCGGATGGCTATCCTTGGCAACTACTTCTTCTCTTGTAGAAATGTTTTTTTTATACCCAACATGCTCTTTGCGCGCAGTTCCAGAATCTGAGCTTCGACGCACCGTGTGCGTTGGGTCCGTGGAAGTATACCAGGGTCTTTAGAGGGCGACAGCTGGGCCCCAGCTGGGCCCCCCTCATATGCCAGCCAACACTGTGACCAACAATGTGAATATACTGTATGTCCTGTGTTTGCCCTCAGCGGTGGTTCACTAAGAAGCCACAGTATGAACAACCTGCTGGACCCCACTGAGCAAACAGAGAGCAAGAGCTATGGAGATGTCCCGCCTCCGGCCACGCCCACCCGTAGAGCCTCTGTAGACTTGCGTTCGGTCTCTCCAAAACCTGAGAGAAAGACAGAGTCTGAGACGGAGCTAAAGCCCAGTCTAACAAAGAGCTACAGTGAACACCAACCTCCACCACCGCCGCCTCCTCCTCCATCGAGTCTTCGACGGGGCTCTGTCGATTTTCAAACAATGTCTCTCCTCCCTGACAGGAAGAGCGAGTCGGCATCTGATTTCCAGGTATGAAAGATGAGGTTCCATATAAAGTAACATGGGTTCGTGTTGTTGTGGATTGTTCATATTAACAGTCCTCTATTTTTCTCAGAGATTATCACCACAGGGAGCGACTGAAAACCGTCTGTTTCCCAGGTACTTGTCATTCATTAAAAAGACAAAACATTTCTGAATTTGTGATGAAAATTATTAACTTGTTATGCAGACTAAAAATGTGTGCACTAGTTCAAGTTTGAGAATTACTGCTTCTTCTCTGAGCTCTACATCTGCTACAGCTGTGCTTTATTTTTATATTACAAACCAATTTTGTCAAACAAGGGCCTTTCTGCATGGAGTTTGCATGTTCTCCCCGTGTGTGCGTGGGTTCTCTCCGGGTTCTCCGGCTTCCTCCCACAGTCCAAAAACATGCAATGTGGGGATTAGGTAAATTGGACACTCTAAATTGACCATAGGAGTTGTAAAAACATTTGACAAAAAAATAGATTGTTGAAATCATCTGCCAGGCCAGATATTATTTCTAACCTTGTCTATGCTTTTAAAATGTGACAATTTCTTTAAATTCTAGTAAAGATATTGCTCGGATTTACGAAAAAATATCAACTTTGGCTCAAATGTGGACCAACATATTGACTCCATACATTAAACTGAAGAAACTTACTCCACATACCCTCTGGCTGTGGTCTGGTGGTAGTTTTCCCAACCTGGAGTGTGTTTTATTTGTGTGTACGTACTTTATTTGTTGCCGCGGTGGTGAAAAGCAGTTGAGTGCGTGAGGGTATTGAGTAACATTTTCCATTATCCTCTCCTTTCAGAGGCACAAACCCGTTCGCCACTGTAAAGCTTCGCCCCACGACGACCGACGACAGATCTGCTCCGCGGATCCCCTGACCCGTCAGCACTCGTGCAGGCAGGGTTGTGTAATTGAGGCTGCCAGATCAGGTTGTAGAAGCGGTGTTTGTCATCTCTGAAATATGAGGCTTTACATCAGAAATGAGGACGGTTTTAGTGGCATTTTTGTACATTATTAGAAAAGATTGGGAGTATTTATTGCACCATAAACAAAAGTAGTACTGTAGTGGCTCTAAGTAATTAAAAATTACTGTTACCAATGTCGTAACTTCCTGTCTGTTGCTGCCGTTAGCATCCTCAAAGATTTACTCTTGGACCTTTAAACATCAAAACCATGAAGGTTTTTTTGTTTTTTTTAGTCAAATATTTAAAGGTAGATATTTATGTATGTCTATTTTTTTTTCATGTTGCTAAATATCAAGTGATAGCTTGCAGGTGGTTAGCTTAGCATCAGGGGAAAAAGCTAACTTGGCTCCGTTTGTAGGTTAGTAACCCACCTACAGTGTCTTGAAAGGCACCTATAAATAAAACGTATTGTTGTTGTTGTTGTTATTACTGTTATTATTATTATTATTATTATTATTATTATTATTATCATTATTATTACTGTTATTATTATTATTATTATTATTATTATTATTACAGCACCTTTTGGATTGTTTTCTTATTCCTGGATAAAGCCCACTTTGCACTTTCCCTCCATTTCTCATCTTTGGATGACGCTGTAAAATATACGAATATTTCTGAATAATTTATCTCTTCTGGTTGTAACATTTGTTTATCTATTATTTTTCAATTTATTTAGTTATTCATTAAAAGAACATGACAGCTGTTGCTCATGTTTTATGCTAATTTTGTGTATGATCTGATTTAACAGATCTAAACACAATTACGACTCCTTTGTTTTATCCCAAATTTAGTGCATATCATTTATATTATTTGACAGAAAAGGTTTCCCGATATTTTACCTTTATGTGTCTAGTGATTGTACATTTGTATTAGTCTATGTTGTTTTTGATGTTTTGCAATGTTGTCTGCATCATATGTGGTGAGTTTTAATGTTTTGAGTCCAATGTGAGAAGCAGTAAGTAAAAAAAAAACACAGTTCTTACTCAACTTTTATTTATTATCATTTCTTACTCAGTCTTTACACCTTTTCTCGTTTGACTTACTATATCATCTGATCAGAGGTGGAGGGTAAGGAAGAGGAGGAGGTGGAGGGGATAGAGGAGAGGAGGTGAGCTGAGTGAAGGTGGATGATGAGGATGAGGGGTGGGAGGAAGGTGCACTGTTATGTTAACATCTAGAAAAAAAAACAATTAGACAAGATGCACAACCTGAAATACACAGGAAGCTATAACAAGTCTGTCATCACATCTACACCACTTACAGCACAAGCACCTGTTTGAAACCACAAACTATCCTCATGAAATATGGATGATTTTTATTCTGACACCAACACAACATGAGAGATTAAATATATTGAAAAAAAAGAAAGAAAATTTAATTGGAAAATGAAAGTGGCGCCTAACAAGTATGCCTGTCTGTGTCTCCTCGTGGTGGCTCTCTCTGTCGGCCTGTCTCTGCTTGTTGTGTTTTGTAGACAGGAAGCTTGGTTTGACTCCACGATTGGGGTCCAGAGGAAGTTTGAAGGCGGCAGATGCAAAAAATGTGAATGCAGGGACAAAGAGGAGGCGACAGTGGAGGCAGCGGGTGTTCGACCATTCCTTACTCGTGTACCATGGCCTCAAACTCTGAAAAAGGGAAAGTGAAAATGTATGAGACTAACTCACAGAAGAGTATTTAGGACCACATGCAAAATTGAAAGAAAGAGGGAAAAAAAACAAAAAAAAACCAGCATGAATTCTGAGATTAAAGAAAAAGTCAGAATTCTGAGATTAAAGTCATAATTTTTGAGATTAAAGTCATAATTTTTTAGATTAAAGTCATAATTTTGAGAATAAAGTCAGAATTCTGAGAGTTAAAGTCAGAAGATTAATCTCTGTTTTATTTATTTTTATTTCTTTCAGGTTCTTTTTTTACATGTGGCCCTAATACTCTTTCGTAAAACTAATTTCTTTACTGAATCAATAATAGAAGACTAAAAATCATTAAACTGCTGCATTTCTTTGAGAGAAATATGACAAAACACAACCGGAGTGTGTGAGAGAATGGTTGTTTGTCTATATGCGATGGACGTTGCTTTCACGCCAGCAGCCTCCGTGACCCTCATGTGGAGAATAAAGCGCTAGACGATGGATGGATGGAACTAGTTGAATTTGTCCTTGATTGCCGTAGAGTTTATACATTTTCTTTTAAATAAAGTCACGCATACAAGCATCTGTAGCCTCCATGCTAATACACTCCCCTTCCACATTCCCTCCTTTCTCTCACCATCAATGCCGATCTTGCCGTCGCCGTCTTTGTCTGCCGCTTTCAGGAACTCTTTTGTTTCGGCATCAGTCAGATCTCTGCCGTCCTTGGAGAAGCCCTTCAGTACAAACCTGCAGAAAATCATCAAGGAGCGTGTTCAGTAGTGTACATGTGAAAGAATGCAGGAGAGTGCAGACTGTGTGAGTCCCTCTCACTTGAGCTCTTCCTCTTCTATAAACCCACTACCGTCCACGTCCAGAACCTGGAAAACCTTCTTGACCTCGTCGGCAGACATGGCCGTCATTCCGACCAATTCAAAGAACTTCTTAGGATCGAATGTTTCTGCTTCAGAAGGAAACATAAAAAATAATGGCACAAAATGTGTCTTAATCTATTATTTATTATGGATTATAGGTATCTGATGATGATCCTGCCATTGTTTACAGACCTGCAAAGGCATCAAGAGCATTCTTGATCTCCTCAGCTTTCAACAGATCGGTCATCGGCATTTTGTCAGCTGGAGAGATGGAGAGAGTGTTGAGTGCACGTTAGTTCATGTACAGTTTATATACATATGTATATATATATAGATAGATAGATCTATGTATATAGATATAAATATCTATATATATATATATATCTATGTTTGTATGTATGCATACGTATGTATGCCTCTCTGTATGCCTCTCCGAGGTGCAGTTCCCTTCAGCAGCCTGTAGATGTCAGTAGTTGTCAGAGCTGCAGGTTCAAACGCTTTGTGTTTAACTGTGAACTGAAAGCTCGTGTCAAAGCTGTCAACGCATATGGTGTTCAATCATCACTTGTGTCTTTGAGAGATGTGAACTCACGGTATTCTTGTGAATGCTCACATCTCTGTGCATGTGTGTTACACCTGTCGTGTGGGGAAATGAAAAAGAATAAAAGACAGAAGAATGACAGGAGAGCGCTTTCAATCGTGCACCTGCAATCTGAGATTAAATTAAAAGGCTTAGCCTTCCTGATAAAGAAAAGACATTTTCCTTTTTAGCACAATATACAACACAGTCTGTGTTCCTGAAACAAATAGTTTTCCTCTAGCTGTACAATCATTTCTCTGCTAATCACCCAGTCACAGTAGACTCAGGGATTGAACTGCTGACGATGATCCAATTACTGAAAAAAGCCACTAAAACAACTGCAGCTCCCAACGGTCTCTTCACCTACATGAGTCTGTGTTTGTGGTTATTCAAATGTTCTGAGATGTTAAAACTTCACCCTCGTACGAGATTATGTCTACAACATCAAGGGTCATAAGGAGGTTTTTGAAACCTAATATTATCTTTAACCATAATCTGAGTTTGCCAGTTGCACTGGATCTTAAATATGCTCTCAGTGTCGTTTACATGCTCATAAAAACCTCTTAATGTGAAGTTCAAAAGTTCTTTCAGAACATCTGTGAGACTGAAGCATACAGTATGTCACACTCAAGGCTGCGGTTACAGAAAACATCCTGTAAGTGAAAAAAGGGCCCGAGCCTTCTTTCACCATGTGCTATGTCAAACATTATTGACATATACAGTATTTTAAGCACAGTTAAAAGGTTATTTTGCTACAGGAAACACTTTAATTACTGCAGCCAATTACTTCCCTACATTTCTGCACTCCCAGTCAACGTTTCCCCTGAAGGAGGCAACATTTCACTTTGAATAGGTTGTAGTATAGAAAATCTGCCCCCATCAGAGAGTTGAACAGAACATTGACAGAACAGTCAGCAGTGAGCCATGGCACAGCAAGAGTATTATTTATGTGTGTTTTATGATTATCCATTTTGGTCAAAAATATAGTAACAACAGTGAAAAACACCTGGTGTTGCAACAAATTAAGAGAGGAGCTTAAAAAAAACACAGAATATATTTGATTAGTGTCCGAGCTTGAGCACCCTTCTGGAATTGTATTTATTTATTGATCTATTTTACTTTCCAATATCATTACACCATCATTTATTATCTATTTAACAGATAGATTAAGCAATGCATCACAAGCGATATATACATTCATATATAAATAAGTGATAAGTGACTTTTTTGTTATGGTGTAATTTTGAATTGCATGGCTGTTACGATGACACACAGCGATCTTATCATCAGGTAAGAAGGTTTACCTCCCTGTCCCATCCTCGCACCTCACTCAGTTTGCTGCTTCATTTTTTTTCAATAATGCTGTTAGACTCTCACATGAAACATTTTGAGCCATTTGTTGGCAATAACTGACACTTTTAGTGGACATAACATAGCATAGCATGTCACTGTTGCCACGTAGGATTACACAGTAGTGAGTGTCGCAGCTGCTGGTCGCGCTGGTCTACTGGACCGATCCAAAATGTTTTGTAATGTTCACTTATTCGCCCACATTTATAAACATAGAGCCCAGGTTGAGATATCCTATAATCCGTTTAACAATTAAAGCTCTTATGCTTCAGTAAATCCAGAAAAGGTCTCTTTCTCTTGGGGCCCCCATAATCCCATTAAACACCCCTGCTCCCACAAATTATTTGGAATTATTCAAAGTCTCCAAACAGGAAAAGTAGTAAATAGCAAAACGATTTTTAACCTTCACTGTTGTTCACACACTGTTGTGTACAACCAGTTATGTTGCAGCCTGTTAACATGTTGTGGCCCAAAAAACTACTGTTTGACTTCATTTTTGCAACCCGTTAAGTCGCCATCTAATGGCCATTCAAGAGATTGCAGGTTTCAGACACTTCCACAATGGCTTCACATTCCATTCACTTGTATTTCTTTACATAACCATCTCATAAACTGCATATAAGTCACATTTTTGGGTTCAGATGTTCCGATGCTCGCCGCTTTAAAACAACGGCTAAAAATAAAATACCCTGTTCTGACCCTGCGTTCCAATCACAGTGTCCTGAGCTTTCTCGTCTCTACTGAATAAACATGATGGAAGGATACGTGTGAGGGATGAGTAGGTCGGTCAGGACCTAACGGAGACAAAGGTCAAGAGAGAGAAAGATGCAGATTGGATTGAATTAAACACAATGCTGTAATGAATGAGGAAAAATAAAAAGTGTTTGCCAAGGACGAGAACACTGAGACGATTAGTGAGAAGAATTAAGAAGCAAAATAAACACAAGGTAAACTCTGGGGCAGAGATAGCGAATCAGAAAAAAAGACTTACTTTTTTTTGAGAGCAGCTATTAAATCTGTTACATAACTAACATAACTATTAACTCTTGAAGGTCTGGTGAGTAAGAATTAGTGATGATGAGGCTGCAAAAACAGAGAGCTGCTCCACTCACCCACTCCCTTTCCCGAGTGTGTCAGGGAACTACGGTGGCCTTCACATACGATAAAGCGGGGCTTCAAAACTCAAAATGACCTTGGAGCCAGTGAACTTCTAGGCTGGTCAGGACAAAATTAACTAAACTTAACTCAAATTGATATCCTGATATCCCATCATGATACTGCAAATTTAAAACATCCAGGATGATGTTGCTCACCCTTTCAAAGTAAAAGTCTTTGTTTTGATATATAGTTCACACAAAAAGAACACATTTATGAAGTAAATTTAATCTAGAGTGTTGATGTCTTTAAATCCATATAAAAAGAGGCTTTGGATGAAAAGAAATAGCTTTTTTTTTACATTATGATGATGACAGATGGGCTGCGATGGACTGATGAAGTGGTGAAGGGGTGAACTGCGCCTATCGCCCTATGTCAGCTGAGATTGGCATCATGTGGAGGAAAAAGCGGTAGAAGACGGACTGGTGGACGAATGGATGGATGATGACAGATGGAGGCAACAGCAACGTTGTGCTAGAGGGCTGCAAACAGATTGGAGTACGGCTGAAACACACCAGGATAAGTTTCGGAAGTGAATTCCACTGCTCCAAAAAAACCTGGTCTTTCAGGTTGCATTATTTAAATGTGAAAACTTTTAAGTAAGATTGTTTTTTCCAGACTTTTTACATGTATGTGTGTGCAGGCTGCACATAGGCTGATAGAAAACCTTGAGCTCAAAGACGCTTAAAGGAACCATTATGTGCATAAAACACACTGTGTGTTTGACTGTGAACTTATTTATGATCCAAAATGAGTCTTAATCTCAATTTAAGTCAATAATAACTGTAGTTAAAACAGTAAACAAGCTCACACACACAAGGTTATGTTAAATGTACGACATTTAATCATGTGATAAATATAACAGAGATGTTACGTATATTATATATTTATAAAAAACGAAATTGATAAAAATTAACTTCATTTTAAATTCCTATTTTGTTTTCACCTTATTTATATTTCTGCATGTTTACATCATTTTTATAGTATAGTATTTATAATTTTAATTCCACTAAAATTGTGCTGATATTAGTTGATATATAATAGGATTATTTTTTGTGTGTAGTTTGCAATACAAAAACAGATTTATGATCCATAATGTATCTACAAAATAACCAAAACAGAAACAAATCACAAATTAAGTAAATAATAACTGTAGTTAAAACACTAAACAAGCTCAGATATAAGTTAATGTTTAATGCACTGAATGTAATAATGTGATAATAAGTATAATTTTTTCTTGTTGTCAGTTTATTGAGGACAGATAATCTAATGTACTTTGCCTTTTTTTTTTTTTTTTTTAAATATAGTTTGCTTTGTATAATGATTCCATTCGCTCTAGTGTTTAAAACATTGGATTGTCTCTTCTAAACCTCAGCTTTCAGTGTGTATCTGCCTAATTCTGCATGACAGGCATTTGATAGTGATTTTCTTCATGCATGGGAAATGTAACTGCAGAATTCTGCATGCAGAGCTTTGTTTGAATGGCTTTGAAAGTGCAATGGGTACAAAAAACCGTTAGCGGATATCAGTGTTTTCTTCTTGCACTGAGAGCTATTCTCTCTCTCTCTCTCTCTCACTAACACACCTCCAACACAGCGCCGTCTTTGCTGACATCTAGTGTTGTAAGATTTAATCTTGAAGGTGATGTTTCAGTTTTATTTTCCCTCCGACTTCACTAACCTCAGCAGACTTAAGCCGTCAGCTGCAGTGAAAGGTCAACGCTGACATGAGTGGCATGACTGTGTCAAAGGAATGTGTGTTAGTATGTTTCGTGTGCGGTGTTGATTTTGGACGCTGTGCACTTAACCTCTTCACGTGAGATAAGAGGCGAGAGCGAGAGATGAAAGAGGACAAATGTCAGCAGACACTTCAGAAAAAGACAGATGGGACAAAGTTTATCTCCTACATGTAGCATGAGAGATAAATCCCTGTCACCACCTGTTTGAAAAATGCCCATCTAATATGTGTACAAGTAAATGCATTATTTAAAATGAATTGTAAAACACCAGCAGGAAAACTACACACACTCACACACACACACACACATGTTTGTAGTGAGAACACTCTTGGACATCATGCTAATCTTAGCCCTTACCCAAACCTTAACCATCACAACTACATGCCTGACCCTGAAACCCAGTCTTAACCACCAGAAAGTCATTTTAAGGGGCGACAGAAGGTCGGGACCAGACAAAATTTGGGGCCGCCATGGTCAAGCGGAAATGGAACTTGGCTTGTAACCAGAGGGTTGCCGGTTTGAGTCCCCCTGAGCAAGATACCCAACCCCCATTTGCTCCCTGGGTGCAAATGGGGGTTGCTTAGTAGCTGCCCACTGCTCCTAATTCTGGGAAGGTTCCTAGTAGAGGATGAGTTAAATGCAGAGAAAGAATTTCATAAATTAAGAAAAAAATGTCCTCACAAAGATACCGATACAAGAACACATACATACTTAAATTCAGACAGAGAGATTTGCAAAACTATAAACTTCTTAGCACAGTCACAGTGCACTGAATTGTATTGATATGGACGTCCCAAACTAAGTGTTATTCCTAACCTTAACCATCAACAGGTTAAACCTAAGATAAAATAAGATAGCCCTTAATTTGTCCCACAATGGGGAAATGTACATTGTTACATCAGCAAAGACAGTAAAGATAAAGATAATAAATAATAAACATGAACAGTTTATAGAATATACACAGTATTGGCTTGATATTTACGGTATAATAAATACTGTAAATTGCATGTAGGTTATGTGTGGTCTACTGAGAGCAGTGCTTGTTGTAACTAGTGATGTGTCGTTCGTGAACAATTCGTTCAAAATGAACTCATCTTTTATATGACTCGGGAGTAATGAGTCATCTCAGTGAGTGATTCGGTCATTTTCATGCAGTACCTTCCTTCGCCACATGGCAGGCAGCTGCATAAGTTCAGTCAGCAGAACAGGAAACAGAAATGATTAGTTCAGGACTGACTCAACTGAGTGGTTCGTTCGTTCATTTTCATGCAGTACCTTCCTTCGCCACACGATGGCAGGCAGCGGCATAAGCTCAGCAGGAAAGGAAACAGAAATGATTAGTTCAGGATTCACTCAACTGAGAGAGCGTCCATCCTCAGGTCACGTGACAGCTACCTAGAGAGGATACAGGACACAAGTCACTTGTCACTTTATTGAGGTGTGTATTTGCTTTCCTGGGGTTTCATATGGTTTGAATTGCTTGTGGCATTTTGTTTATTAAACTTTGTCAGCTGAAGCAAACGATGTGGCCTACAGTGTTAAGTGTTTGAGAACCGCGGTCTTTTTTACAATGCCCACAAGAGGGATACAGCGCCACCCGCTGTAAAAATGAACGAAATGAACGAAATGACTTAAAAAAAGATTAGTTCAATTTACTGTCAGAGAGTAAAAGATCCGAGTCAGTAAGAAGAGTCGAACTTCCCATCACTAGTTGTAACTCTAACTCTAACCTTAACCTAACCACAATTCTAATTTAGCCTTAAACTTAACTAAATGCCTCACTTTCTGCCTCATGTGGACCAGGTTTTTGGTCCCAATGAGGATTACTTTACCTGGCAATGTCAGCATGTATGCCAGGACTCAAATCTCCTGTTCATAAATTGTAGAGATAACACACTAGCAACCATTTACACAGTACGTACAGTTTCTGCTCTACAGTATATTCTCCACTCACACATCTCCATCTTTAGTCTCACTTAAATGATATATTAAAACACTCACTCGTATTTGCAAAAAACAAACCCTCCATAAACCCACTACTTTTGGAATGTAATGAGGTATAAGATGGCGTTTCAGAAACACAGAAGTTACAGACCCTAGATTTAATTGTGTTTACATTGTGCTGAGTCACTGTGACAGCAGCTGACGTCATTCTCTGATCAAAATCATGTTTACTTTCCCCCCGCCCATTCCATAACTTACACGTGACCGTGAACGCACCATTCTCGGCTCTTATTGTGGAACTCTCGCTTCCTGTTGTCTCCGCACCGTTGCTCCAAACGCAGTCCGTCAGTCAGTCTGTGTGTGTGTGTGTGTGTGTGTGAACGACTCTCTGTGAAACAAGCGCTTTTTCTCCGCACTTTAAGTGCAACTTGATCGGAGTTTGCGCTGCGCGTAAAAGCCATGTCGCTGCTGCAGCAGTTACGCGATGAAAGGTGAGTGAAATAGTGGATGTAAAATAGAGTAAAAATCCACCTTTACTTGCTTTATATACACTTGTTATGTATAAACTGTGCAGCAGTTTTATAGCACCTGTAGGTTTTTGTGATGATGTTATTTTTATGCACTGAATCCAATCCAACTTTATTTGTAAAACACTTGGAAACAACCACAGTGAACCAACGGAATAAATAAATAAATAAAAGACACAATAAATAAAAGGCATGGAAGCTCACGAGAGGTGATATGATACATCTAAAACAACTCAAATAAATTAAAAGACATAAAAACGTGAGGATAAAAACCACAACACACACACATGTTGGACATTCATGACTTGAGGGGACATTGCATTGACTTACATTCATTTCCTGGAGACTTACTCTAACCTTAACCACAATTACTACTGGCCTAATCCTAACGCTAACCTCAACTTAACCTTAAAACATATCTTCACTTTAAAATGTAGTCATTTAGGTTGTGGGGACTTGATTTTTGTCCCCACAAGGAAGACAAGTCCCCATAATGTGACTGTGTTAACAGTTTTAGGTCCCCACAACATTGGTAATACCCGCTCACTCAAATGTAGCCTAAATTGTGTTTATATTTATTTTATACAAACAATACTCAAATAAATGAAGATGAAATTGAAATGTGTTTGTTTTGGTTGCGATGGCTACATCGGGACTTTTTCAACTCAGTCAATAACAATAATTGTCGTACGTTAAAGATCCATAAACTGTTAAGTCAAAGTGTGTTTTTGTCGTGTTTCTGTCGCACAGCGACTTTGATCAGCTTCCCAATGACATCCCCATCAGTGCCACCATCGCCGACATCGAGGAGAAGAGGGGCTTCATCGACTACTTTGTACGTTTTTAAAATCCACATGTTCATAGACATGTGAAGGGCACAAAGTTTCTCATGTAAGTTCCTCTGTTTCAGAAATTCGCAATTGAGGTGAAGACTCGAGGAGGCAGCAAGTATCTGATCTACAGGAGGTACCGAGAGTTCCTGAGCCTCCACCAGATCCTCGACTCCAAATACACACCTGAGGATTCAGAGAAACATGGTCCTAACACCTGCATCCTGCCTTCTCTCCCAGGTGAGTGCGCAGCATATATGTAACTGATAACACTGTGTGACCAGCTCAACATCAGGTTTCACATAGTTTAAATACTCAGGTGTAGCTGACTACGGTTGCAGCAACAAGTAAGAGTGATTCTCCAAACTGAGGTTATTATCCAGTGAAGGGTGGATACTGTTATGTGGGTCATTCAGTGATTGAAAGGACTAAGAGCTCCAGAAAAACAGGAGCAGAACCTGGTTTGTACCCAAATCATGTCATCACACACTATGTTGATGACATGTGTTACATGCAAGCGCACTTCCTGTTTTTGTTTAAAGTTGCAGTGATAGTTTGTTTTGTGATTTTTCTTTCATTCGCTTCAAGTGAACCAAATGCACCGTTTCGAATTGACTTCTGAAACGTTTCGTCTGCACTTCTTTGTTTTTGCAGACATCTTGCTTTACTAGGACAGTGTTCTAGTTGCCTCCATCTTGTCTTCGTCACGGTCTTTGTGCATCGCAGAAATGTTGTTGGACCAAACGAGATGTAAATGCGACAAATCTGTATTTTAAGTAGGAATCCTGATATTGTCTATTAAATGCAGCGTTCTTTTTCTAGGAAGTCAAAAACTCTTCTTCTTCTTCTGTTTTTACTAATTTTTGCTAGTTTGTAAGCTACATTTTTGACGTACCATATCACTTGACCTAGACAAGCGTTTTTTTCAAAATAAAAGATCTTTCAGACTCTGATAATCAATAAAATGTCTTTCTGTGGGCCCGGTGGCGGCCCGGTGGCGGCCCGGTGGCGGCCCGGTGGCGGCCCGGTGGCGGCCCGGTGACGCTGTTGCCCTGTTGTTGACTGATAAAAGTGAGGGAGCCTGTTTTGCCAAGAGCATGTACTGGTTTGTAACACGTAACAAGCTCTTACTTTTACGTTTGGCAACTTTTCTAACCTGCAAGAGTTTGTGTCTCATAGATTATAACAATTATAACATGATTTATGGCACATTATGATACATAAAGATCTAACTAAACTAATAACCTGGAGCTATTAGTCGGTATCGTTTGCAGTATTGTAATCACTAATTAATGAACTTCAGGTTCAATGTTTTTATCTCTTTTGTGTATTTCCTAAAATATTACTTTATGGCATTAATTATTTAGATAGTTTGAGTTTTTTTTGATGAAAAGATAAGTCCTAACAGTAATGGATTGTGGGGTATTTTGTAAAAATGGCAGAAGTGAGTCAGCGAAGCTGCTCTAATTTCCTCTAACTTTCACCTTCAGATGCAAACTCACTCTGCTCTGCTTCGTGCATATGGAGAGGAACTGAGTGCATCTGTGGTGACAGCTGGCTGCATGTTTAGTTTTTTTCCTCCAAAGAGCTGGAAAAAGTGAAACTGTAAAAGCACCTAAAGCCACTGTATATGTAGGTTTGACTTCATAAATCATTTCTTTGCTCATTCAAAGACACATTTCCCACATATCAAATCTGTTTAATTGATATAATTCTTATCGTAGGTCTAAAATTTAGTATTGAAATTTAGGCCAAATTAGGTGTTGGAGTATAGTGACAACAAATTCTAGGCAGATCCGTCCATTGTCTACCGCTTAATCATCTACATCAGTTTGTGCTATCGGAAAGCTGAGAAAGTTGCACGTCAAAACAAACGTGTGGTTATTACAGATTTTCACTCGTGCTGTTGCAGGAAACCGGTGAATTGGCGTCTTTGTCGCCAGAGAGGAGAGAATTTGATGAACACCTGTGCATAGTTTCCATTTTTTGGCCCGTTTGAGAGACACAGAAATATTGAGAGACTAAAAAAAAATAGTGATTTATACTATTCAAATTTATCACGCAAAATCTGCAGTGTTTAAATTGTTAAAACGGTATTTTAACATGCAGTAAATGGTAAATAACTGCCAGATATTGGAAGTTATTCTGGAAAAATTGGCAAAAGCACTTAATTGTCAACTATTTTGAAGCTTTTTTTCATGATTAAAACAAGATTTCTGATTGTTCCAGCTTCTTGAATGTAAATATTTCCTATTTTCTTTGCTCCATATAACAAAGACATCATTTAAATTGAATTGTTTTGGTTTGTGGACAAAACAAGACATTTGAGAACATCTTCATTTCCAGGTTTGACAAACACTGATCAACATTTTTTAGCGTTTTCTGACATTTTGTGGACCAAACAATGACTTGAATAATTGAGAAAATAATCGACAGATTAATCGATTATGAAAATAATCGTTAGTTGCAGGACATTCTCTGGTGCTTTTAAGGTTAAAATAAGTAAAAATAATAAAATAAGCTGCTGTAAGACATACATCTACAAAAGATCAATAAAAATGCTTAAATAAAATCCAAAAAAACTAAAAACAAGTTGGTAAACACACTTCCTTTGCAGAAGATCATCTAGAGTATCCTTACTCTTCTGCATGGAGGACTGCATACATTTGATCAAAAAGAGAAATAAATCTGTTAGAGAAGAGTTAAGAGAAGGTTAAGGAGAACTTAACTTAGTCCTCAACATTACTACTTAAACTTCAACATGCCAGGAATGCAAAACAGTCTAAAATTGAAAGAACGATACATTCAAACTTCTGTGTCTTTGTCTTTTAACATGAACATGTTGTAGGTGAGGGACTGGGAATGTAAAACTGTAGGCAGTAATGCCAAGAACACACACACACACACCCTCATCTTAACGACTTCAGAGGACGTAACAGTGACTCATATCAATCTCTTTCTCCAACTTCCTCCAACCCTAACCATAACTACTTGGCTAAATAGATTTTAATCATTCACAGGGACAGTGTTTGTGTTTCCCACCGAGAGGAAAACTGCCCATGATGAGCATATAAACAGATGTTGGTCCTCACAACACAAGCATTACCATGTCACAACAAAACACCTCACCCTGTCCTCATCTCACCCAAATCAGTGGCCCCAAACCGTCCACTCAGAGCCTTAATTGGACCTTTTAACGGTGCAGATGTTGGCGTCCAGCCTCCGATAATCGAAACGGACACTGACGGCGGCTCCTCGACAGATAGACTTATGGGGAAAAGAATGAGCTGCCGGGAGAAAAAAAAACAAGCGGACAAACACAAATAAACGGCGGCTTTTCCAATAACTGAGGCCCAGATATACGCCGTCAAGTGAGAATCCTGTATGTCTTGTGACTTGGGAAGATTAGATTGTCTGATAAGCCTCTGTCCAATCCTTTGAGTTAGCATCCATTTAGGATTTCAGTCTCATATTTGCCGGCATCTGTCTGCTCGGAGTCTTGATTGGCGCCCCCCAGCTCTCGGACTGGTTATTGCACTCACTGACTCGTTGTAATTTATACTTCTGTTTGATTGCGGCCAGTGCAAACACATTCTCCCGCCTCTTAATCTTCTCTAACAACGGCTCAGTTCCAGGCCAGTGACTTGTTTTCCCCCCGGATCTCAGGCCATCAGATGTCCAGACACGCTCTGTTGCTTGTCATCGTGTGACTTTATGCCGTGCTGCTGTTCCCAGTTGCAGTTGCAGCCGGGAAGAAGTGAAACAAATAACAGCATGAGTGGGTATCACTGTTGGAAATAATAAATCATCCTGACATTCCCATAAATTGAGCTGCTCTCTTGAGCAAAGAAATGATCCTTGCTTTCACTCTTTATGCATCCCTGTAGTTTAATCAGGAGTTGTATTACCGTTTCTTACCACAAAAACTTATTATCATCCGTCCTGAGACATCTGATTGCGTGCAGATTCAACTGTTCACACTTGGCAGAACACAATGTGATCTGGATCTGGCATCACTCACTCACCTTGTATTTAATTACACACATGTTTCGTGAGAACAAAATAATGTCTTTAACGAGTCTGTGACTGTACAGATGTATCTGATGTCAGTGTTTGTTGTTGTTTTTTTGTAATTTGTTGTCGTCTGAATTTAAGGGTTCAGTCTGTAAAATTAGTGACATTTTATGGTGAGAAAGAAGATTGTAAAAAAAACAACCTTTTACTTCTGCTTGAGTAATTATCATCTTAAAGTAACAGTACTTTTACTTGAGTAATTATTTTGGCTACTCTTAGGGTGTCTGTCTGTCATGGGCGGAGCCTGTCTACCTCCGCCCTGACCTTACCATACCATTTTACTCTGGTATTCCAAAGGAACGGTTGGTGTAGTGGTTAGCACTCTTGCCTGGGGTTCGAGACGTGGGTTTTCTCTGGGTTCTCTTGCAGTCCAAAAACTATGTCAATTGGGCCGAGCGTGTGAGAGTGCATGGTTGTTTGTCTGTATGTGGCCCTGCGATGGACTGGTGATGTGTCCAGGGTGTGACCCCGCCTTTCGCCCTACGTCAGCGGAGATTGGCACAGCACCCCCTGTGACCCTCCTGTCACTGGGATTCATTCATCAGCCCCCACATTAGGAAGGTGTGGACATTATTATGATCTTGTGTGTTCTCTAGTTACATTTTACTCATCCGTCTCGTCTTTGCGGTGCACCTGCGGTGGAGCTGACGGCTGGAGCTCTGCCAAAAAACTGGATCTGATCCATTAAAACAAGGCATCTGCTGTTCTCTGATCCTCTCTTCTCACTCAGGTCTCTTTTTAATGTGAATATAATGTATTTTTTTGATATCTCATTGTGACTTTACTATATTGGGAAACACATTTCTGATTTAACATGTGCCACTGAGGCGTTTGCTAGATAATGGATAAGATCTGAGGGGTTTAATCTCACGGCCAGATTTCATCAAGAAGGAGAGAGAGAGTAAAGACAGAGGTGTAGAAAAAAGCTAATGGAAAAGGATCGTTTTTGATTCAGGGGAAAACACAATGGAGAATATCTTTGTTTTGATTTTATTGTAGATATTTCACTGTGTTGTCCCCCTGACTATTGTGGGGTGTTAAAGTCACCTCACATCTTACAGTAACAGAAATAGAACCCTCGACGGCGAGATGGATTTCAAAGTCAAAGGAACATTTGTTCCAGTGAATCCGGAGATGAATGAATGATTCATCAGTTAAGGTGAATGAACAGGTGAATTTTTGATTGACTGCAAATGATTGAGTGAGAGATGTAGTGAATGAGATGAGAGGGGGCTGAATATTGTGGCCTGGGTTGTTAAGACTGTGCTAAATCTGATTTAACTGCACTGGGGTGTCCTTGGATGAATTGCGGCGGCACCGGATGTAGATTTTTGACTAGACTTGGTTTGATATTATTGATAAAGAGAGTAGAGAGAGCCCAATTTCACCTTAGGGCTGAAAGTATTACTTGATTTATCGATTATTAATCAATTACTAAATGAATCGTCAAGTTGTATTGATTATCATTTAACTTTCAGCTTCTTAAATGTGAATATTTTCTGGTTTCTTTGCTCCATATAACAAAAAAGACATTTGAGAACATCATTATTTCCAGGTTTGATAAGACACTGATCCACATTTAACCATCACAATGACTCCAACGCTGTTAAATTAGGGTGAAAACCACAAAATAACACATTTGAACATTCATGTTGATAAAAAAAATTCACTGGCATAGATTTTATTTGATTTTGTCGAGTAGCGCTATAATCTGTTTTTTCCCGGTGTCCCTGCTGGCAGCCATATTTTTGTGAGCAGGGGCCTCCTTGGCTTCTGAGGGATGTAGTAACAGCATGTAGTAGCAGGGTTTATGCATGGCACAGTCGGCTATATATGAATGAATGAATGAATGAATGAATGATTATATGCTATTGATTCACAAAAGGGTAAAATGTGCGCTGCATTTCAATAGGAACCTAGCTTGTGCGTGACTATATTGTACAAACACACTTCAAAAGACAGGAACTATCACTTTCACTTGGAATGAAAATGACAAAATAACAGTAACATCAGAACCAAAAACAAATAAAAATGAACAAATAGCAGTTGTTAAAATGTAGTTTTAGTGCATACTCTGCAAGCTAAAGTTATGCTTGGTGGTGCTCATGTACTACTACTGTTGAATCAGCTGTATAGCATAGGGCAGAACAGTCTCTTTAACTCTTTAACCCTCAGGGTTTTGGTTTTTTTTTAGTGTCTTGTTACCACATCCAGACACTTTCATTTTTCTTCTGTAAATACAGTACCACTTTATACTGATAATGTACCAGAGTAGGTGTTCACTCCTGCATGGAAAAACACCAGGTAAAAGATATTCTCATCTAGATTTGCATATGGAATAACGCCATAAATTTACACTTTTCCACAGAAACCACATCTTATCTATCCAAGAATAATAGCAGAACAGGAGCTATGTGTGGGGGTTCGGTTTCTTGCCCCAGTGACGACCTTGTAGTTGTAAGGCGACCCGCCCTACCTGCCGATTCACGGCCACCCTACACAGTATATAATGCACAGGCGTGTTGTAACATGACATGACCGACACTTTTCGTGGGTGCTTTTGTGTTGTCGGTCGTACTCTGACCCTGTTTGCAGGCGTCTCACTTTACTCGCTCAGTGTTGCTGTTGTCCCCCGTTAACAAAAAAACCTGACCCTTTATTTTTTTGTGTGTTTTATATATCTTTTAGAAAATATTTTACTGTATCTGAGCAAAGGAAAGGAAAAAAGTCTGGTACTGCCCTGCAATCACACTCTGAGGTTTAAATTTTGAATTTCAAAGTATTTCAATGACTGTCCGATAAAGGGTTACAGTAATTGTGGGAACTTCTGTGACAATGGCTTGATTGTAACGTGAAGACATTTGTTTCCATTTAACAAGCTCAAGTTGTGCATAGGTTTCCTTGTCAAGTGCAAATATAAAGTAAATGGATCACTTGTTTTTAACATTATGCTGTAATTCTGACCTGTGCTCTAAAACTCTTCTTCATTTCTCATCAGGAAAAGTCTTCATTGGAAACAAGAAGGAAATTGCAGAGAGCAGAATCCCTGAACTCAACGTGTACATGAAGGTAATCACGTGTAACGCTTTGCGCAGTGAAAGTGTTTAATTTAGTACCAAGGAAAAGAATTGTTGGCACGCTCTGTATCTTCTGCAGCGTGCAGTGCGGTAAAGCCTACAGCTTGGTGGGCTGAGTGATGCTGTAGGTGGATAAGCACTGACTTGGATATTTGAGCGGTAGTATGCTGATGGAGCTCAACGCGTAGGCGTTGCTGCTCCCCTCTCTTTGCTCTAACCTGTGCCCACATCACGTCTGACTGACTGTAGTTGTGCGACTTTTGACATGTTTCAGCGTTGCTCCATCGCTAAAAACACGATCAGGTTCTCTCTTTCTCCCACTCACTCACTTCTCTTTTCTGCTTTACTCTGTTTTTTTCCCCCCCACCACCACAACCTACATGGTTCTCACTTTGCCACACTCTCTTGCCTTGCACTTGTAATCTTTCTCGCTTCATCTCTCTCATTCTCTTTTTTCATCCGCTTCTTCCATCCATCTCAACGTGAATCACCCACCACCTTACTTTTCCTTCATTTCTTCCATCACCCCTCTGGTCTTTACTTCATCTTATCGCTCATCCCATCTATAATTACCCCAATGTTATTTGTAGAGTGCCAATTCACAACTAACAGAACTATTATTATAGAGAGAGACCCAACAGTAACACAATGAACAAGCGCTTGGCAAAAAAAACTGCCTTTTAAAGCAAAACTTTGTTAGTCTGGTTGCTTTTTAGACTTTTTCTCTAAGGAGCTCCCCCTACAATTTCGGAGTAAACATTTTTACATCATCATAGATCTTTATCCTTTCATTTTCTACAGCCTTCATCATCCTGATTGTTGTAAAAACTCACAGATAATGCTCCCCTTTTCTGCCCATGGGCATTTGGTTTCAACGGAGCCGGCAAACACAAGCCGTGGAACCATGCCCATGCCGGTCGGCATCCATTTTGCATACTTGTGCGTGTTTCCTCTTCCACGCTTCCTCCGACAAAGGTTTTCTCTGCTTCTTTTTGAATGTTTAAAATAACTTAATATCACTGCCTCGATCTTATAGCTACTTTTTGTCTTGGGTGTGTGTGTGTGTGAGACCCAAGACCTCGCAAGACCTCCTGGTTTTGAGGACTCCGGTTAACCCTAACCCCTCCGGGTAACCCTAACCCTAACCCAGCCCTGATTTGACTGGTTTTCTGGGGAGTGGAGACAACAATAAGTCATTTAACCATAAATCACAATGACTCTGAAGCTGTTAAATGAATCAGACTTAAAAGTGTATGACCGTCTGCTTTGACCAGTTGGGGTAGGAGAGAGGAAACAAAGGACGGTAAGGGAAGGAGTGTAATGAGGGAGAGGAGGGTAGAAAGGAGAGAAGAAGCTAGAGCAGAGGAACAGTTGTGCAACAGGTGTATGTGAGAATGGTATCATTAATAACAATAATCATCATCAGTATCATCTTCATCATCTCGCCCCAAATGCCATCTGGGATTGGATTCTTGTTCTGCTCCATTTTCCATTTTTCCTCATCTGACTTATGTCATCCTCCCTCCTCTCTCTCTGCTCTTTCCCAGAGGTTGCTCAGTCTGCCGACATGGTTCCTGCTCGATGAGGATCTCAGGATTTTCTTCTACCAGACGGATCAGGACAGCCAGCACCAACCACAGGCCCTCAGGCGTCTACGGCCCCAAACGCGCAAAGTGTATGCTAATAAGCTACTAAGCTACTGACACCCTGATTGTTAATATCTCTCAAAACCATGTTTAGTGCCTTGTTTGTGCCACACATTGTTTCTGTGAAGGCTTCACTTGCACTTGTCTTGGATTAACATCTGAAAATGTAATCCTGGCCAGAAGCTACAAAAATATCAAACCTAACTTAACAATGTGACTCTTCAATGCAGCCTTTAGAATAAAATATATCAACTTATTTTTTATAAGTAGCTCAAAAAAACATCTAATTTCCATAGATTTTCTTGTGTCCTCCTACCAGATGAGCATGAAAATGAGCACATTATGACCAGAGGCAATCTCTCCATGTATCTCTATAATACGCCAACCATATTACATGCTCTCTGTTAATTGTATGACTCTATTTCTTTTTTTATAGGTTTCTTTGTTGTGTAGGCAGGTGTTTCCAATGCTCTTTTTCTCTTTCTTTCTTTAATCTGCTCTGGAAGTAGTCAAAGTCTTCCAAACCTCCATTTGGAATGTCCAAATAACAGTGTACACCAGCCCTTGACGTGACAGGGATTTGAACTTGCAACCCTGTGGTTACTAGCCCAATTTCTTTCTGTTTGTCCACGGGCTGCCACAAATACATGATAAATGCTAAGGGATAAACATTAATAAAGTTATAGTGAACCGGTAAAGTTGCTTTAACACAGATATTTATATTGATTGTTGACATTATCTGTTTAATGGATCATTATGATGAAAACTGAGGACTCTCAGAATTGGAGGCCGACCATACATAAATTTAGCTTTGAGGAAAAATCCATAGATACTATGGTCTACTTCCTCTTTCATTACACCCGTTATCCCCCCATGTCCATGTGGTCAGGTTACACTTGCAGGAGATGTGGTAAACAGCAGACTCTCTCAAGAGGAAATGATGCAAAGGTAGTCTGTTATCACTTCCTCACGGCAGACATTCAAAGCACATAACACATGAACTCCACTCTGTCTCTGTTTTTCATACATACACAGATGACAAATGTGATTTCTTTGTTGCATCGAAGCTACTGCAGGCAGGAATTCTGTGGGCATTATTGATCAATACTTCTTCTGCATCTCTTTGTACAATCTTTACTGATTCCGTAGCATCACTGGAGACTGTGGACCAATCACAGGGCAGTTTAAATATCATGTTGGCTGTTCCACAACAACTACTCTGCATCCTGGTCCCTTTAGTGGAATCATTGCTACTCTAGCAGCAGCAACAACAGCTTCCTATGTTGTAAACAATAAAAAAAGAGACGGCTCTACAAGAGCGTCGGATGGTAAATACAATAAAATGTGTCAATATTAGCAGAGAGTTTCAGAGGGTAAGAGATTGCCTTGAGTCATGTGTTGAGTAAACAAGTGTGTCAATCTTTGCTCATCTGGTTTCGGGAGCGCAGCACAGAGAGTTGCCATCCCAAAATAATAGTATTTTTCTAGCGATCCTTCCTACGGTTACTAATACTGTCGATCCTTTTAATGATTACATCTGCAGACGATATTAGTTGACTCATCTTGTGTCCGTTTTGTCTTGCAGGAAGACGGTCAAACCTAAGATGGACCTCTTCTCCTCCCCAAGGGCAGAGGTATGTGTAGTTGTAGTTGCTTTGGTAACAGTCTCCATGGACACCCAGTGAGAAACAACTTTTTAGTCAAACAACCACGCAGAACGCATTGCATCACCCCCAGAATCATATGATCCTGACACACACACACACACACACACGTTTATGCAGCATTTGTAGTGAGGACACTCACTACATCATGTCTAACCTCGTCTGTTAACCATCCAAATGACATGCCTAACCCTAACCCTTACCCAACCAACCTTAACCCAATTGTAACCAAAAATGTCCTCACTTTCCCAAAATGTCCTCACTCTTAATGGTTTATACACAGTCCTCACAAAGACATCCATACAAGAACACACACACACACACAACTGCATTACCTTCTCTCGACTGATGTGACAGACAGATCAATGAGGATGACTTTGAGTGTTTTTCACTTTTCCCCTCCTCCCGCTTGTTTGTGACTTTCGTTGACCTCATCAATAGTTCCTGCCTCGCTTGACTTCACTTTTTTAATTTCTTTATCCATCTCCTTTCACATTAGCCTTCTCTCTCTCTCTCTCTCTTCCTCCTGGCTTTCTCTTCTCTCCCCCCATCTCTCCCTCCCTTTAAATTTGACCTTGTGTCCTTTTCCTTACCCCGCCCTCTGCGCCTTTTAAAGGTTGTGACCGCGTCCCATCCCTCGCTCTCATATACTTACATACTCATACATTCTACATATACAACATACTGTTACATCAAACAGACTACAAAGATATCGACATTTGGGCTTAAACTTTTCATCATAATGACCATTTCAGTGTAAATAGCGATGGGCGGTGATTTATGATACACAGGAACTAAGTTATTCCATATTTAAAACTCTGTAGAAAATAGCCTTTACCCAATTTCTACTCATGGCACAACATGAACAGTATCTGTGTCCTTTACTGGCTTATTGCTGCTCTTTTTACAACAGAGGATTAAATTACAGAAGAGTGGCTTCTTCTGTAATTTAATCCTGTGTCGTAACGTTGGGTAAGATTGTTTTGCAAGCGTCTATTTACTATTTGCATTCCAGGTGTAATATAAGCACGTCGACAAGTGATGGATGCATTTGCAAAAAAAGTTTCCCAACCCTGCACTATGAGAGAGATGCAGCACGCAACACACACTGCACACTTTGCTGGTCTTTAATTGCCAAAGTAGCAGAAGCAACTCTATTTTACTCCGTCCTCCCTCTCTGCCTCCCCTCTCTCCCACACAGAAGTAAAACATGGGTGAGCTCTACACTACTAGACCTGCCAGCCTACTCAACATTTATTTTAGCTCCCTCCCTCCTTCTCTGTGGGCAAAAATAAAAGAAATACTCCTCTGTGTTGTTTGTGTGCGACCTGCTGTGTGTTTGCTCAGCACGGGGAAGTGGCTATTGAACTCCATCCAAACACTGATCAGCGGCGGCTCTGATCCTGATGGATGGTCAGGTGAGCGCGGGCATTTGTCACAGTGCAGCTGCTGCAGGCGTCACTGTTTTCTGATACACTTCATTCCACTCCACTTAGCATTAGCTCAGGCTCAAAGTGTGATGGGTGGTTGTTGGCTTTGGCACTTTTGGGCTTCAAACAAGGTCAGCGCAAGAGGTTGAGCTTAGTTAGCATGCATGCGCTTTTTAATGATGCACAAGCTCGAGGGCAGGCTGTTTGGAGTTGAAAAAATTGGGTAGAGAAAGATGGAGGTTTACAAGAGGAGTGGGTAAAGATAGAAGTAGTTTCAGTGGATCACAATCAGAAAAACATAATTGTCAGGAATGAAACATCAAAGAATAATGACTTAATAATAAACACTTTGCTTACCACCAGCAGGTGGCGGTAATCTGTATTCATCATGGAAACAGGGAAACCAGAAGACCTATGCAGGGGTGGGAAGTGCATATTCAGCATCTTGTGTGGTCATCATGCAGACGGTTGGACACATAATAGCACAGCGACTGGCCAACACACTGTTTTTATGTCCAAATGTGTGATTCAACATGCTGAATTGGCCCGAGTGTTGTCAGCAGTCCCCTGGACGATGCCAAATTCAAATTTAGATTCTCAGGTTTTAACAAAAAAGCAATCCAGAGCTACCAAGATCCCACCCTTCTTCTGCAGCGTTCCAGTAGATACGATCAGGCTGCAGGCAATGCCTGCCTTGCTTTTACTTCTACCACTTTTCTATTCCATTTTTTTCTGGGCGTATTACAATTCAAAGCGGAAATATGCAGGATTTTTTACCTTGATTGAACAGTTTTGGAGTCATTGTGATGATTAAATGGCTTGTTGTGGGGAGATTGGAGGCTGTCTGCACTCCCTCTAGAGTTGTTTTGTGGCCAGCCTTGCAAGATCAGGGGTGCCGACTAGGAGAATCAGGAGGTCTCGCTAAGTCTCGGCATTACATCACGGCATTACACACACACACACACCCCCTAGCGAGGTACCAGCTATAACGTCAAGGCAGTGAGAGTGTGATTTTAGCCAGTGAAAAAGAAGCTTAGAAAAAACGTTGTTGGAGGAAGCGAGAAAGAGGAAATTACACATGTCACACACAAGGACACATCGGACTAGCTTTTTTGAAATGGTGAAAACAGATTACGACTGACATGGACAGGGCTCCATGACTTGTGTTCGCCGACTACACTGAAAATAAATGCACATAGTTAGGAGAGGGGACAGAAGAGGATAAAGCAGTACACAATGGAAGGATGTTTACAGTGGAGTCTTAGAAATACAGTATGTACTCTGAAACTAATGCAATAACGATAGCTATACAGTTCAGCCTGTCACTTATGTTTAAACACGTTCTTCACATATTTCATAAATTTTGGCCAGCATTTTCGTCTTTCCTGGGATAGGTTTGGCTGAGAAGGCTCCACCGCTTGGATCCAACCTTGTTTGGGGACAGAATGATGCATTTGTTGGCGCCATTTAGCCAAATAAGTGAAATGGGACAGGCCAGTCACAACGCTGTAGGAGATAGGCTCTGAATTTTGCCATACGCAGCTTTAGTCTGCGTGTCTCTGTCACTACTAGATATACAAAGACTCTACCAATCTGTTGTGAAAGTGACATTTCATTTTACAACACTGATAATTATCTCTCACCTCTGCCCCTCAAAATACATTGTAATCCGCAATCTCATGTAATCTGCTTCCAGTAGACAGGTGTGACAGCCATTAAACCCGCTTTACCTGTCAGTCATGAGGCCGCAGAAAGACACATTTAGTTGCTAGTAAAAAAAAGAAAACTGCAGGATCTACTTATATTGCAGTTAGACACGTTAAGTTTTTTTCGGCTGTGAGAAACTTTTTCTGCCTGCCAAAGAAATAGGAAAAAGGGTACTTAGATTATGTTTTAACTTAACATTTAATTCAGTATTTGAAGGGATTGTTCCTGCTTTTTTGGAATTGTGGTCATGTGGTTGGCTTTCTTGGTTTGTCTATCAAAAACGTGGATGAAGTGAGTTCTATCAAAGTTCTATCAAGTATATCTTCAGTTTCATATCAATTTAAGTAATATTGCAATAGATATTGTTATTATTTTATTGCCCAGTTCATCCTGCTGACAAACTAAACTAAGAACCAGCGTAAAAAAAAATTATTTTAGCCACTTAACAAAAGGTGCATCTAATAAAATCTACGCCTCCTTAAACCTACAACATCGTTTGCTGCTTTATCTCACCCTTAAAAGTTTCGTTTTGAACGTTTTGTTTCGAACTGGAACGCTTGTGGTGCTTTACGCAGGAGTTGCAGATCCTCAAAAGTTTTTGTTTGAAATCCATTTTTTTCTCAAATGACTCCAATGTATTAAACAATGCAACAATCATCTAGAAACCCCTGTGTCCCTGCAAGCTAAAACTAAGCTTCAAGTTATTATTTTCCAGTCTGAATTCATTAAACAGGTTTAGCTTTTGCACTTGGCACTAATGTGCATGTGGAATCCCTATGATTTTAAAATGGGTTTTGAAAGCAGAAGTGATCTGCAGGGACATACATGTACTGTACATGAACAACTTCTGCAATCCGTGCTCATTCTTTTACACATAAATGTATCATAATTCTTCTCTCCAGGCCTTCAAGGAAGTGGGCCAAGTCCTTAAAAAAATACACTTTTATAAACGTCAGGAGAGAGGGGAAAAGACTCCATTCTAATCTTCTCTTCCCTGTTGCCTGATTAATGTGCTGAAGGTTTAACAAGCTCATTAAGGTGGGGTCAGAGTGAATCTAATTGTACTGGATGATTGCTCCTGTGGCTGCATTAACCCAAGGGTTGCGTGGCTACATTTAGAGACCTGCTCCTGATAGGGCACTTGTGGTACACCAACACCAGATGCCCTGGATAAACTGCAGAACGTAGTGAGAGAGGATGTAACAGTCGGGTTGTTACAGTAGCTTTGTTGACTGCCAGATCACAGAAAAGGGAATTGAGGAAGCTGTTGTACTTCATTTCAAATATTACGGAAGACGAATTTGTTGGTAAACTATCAGTGGCTGCTTTGCATCGTGGTCTATTCACACTGCTGTGTGGAAAACTGGTGTCTTCTATGTTTTCTATGCCAGATTCTGTCTTGCAAGATTGTGTAGTCATGCTTCAAAGTGAATCTGAATCATGGAATCAAGCTCCTTCTCTTTGTGTCATGGACACGTTTGTTCTGGTCCAATCACAGGAAACACAAAGCAACTACATCGAAGCAAGTGACATGGAAAGTTGAAATGTTTCAGAGATTTGTGAAACATTGTGTGACACATGTTTGGTGCAGTGGTTAGCGCTCTTGCCTTTGCAGCAAGAAGACCCGGGTTTGCGACCCGGTCGGAACAAGGGCCTTGACCCCTCTAGAGTTTAGAGTTGGACACTAAGTATGTGGCCCTGTGACCCCGCCTATCGCCTAGAAGATGGATGGATGGTGTGACTTGGCGTTGCAGAACAATCAGAGCTGAGGACCTCCCCCTTCTCTTGAAACGCAACACAACAGACAACAAAGGAGGCCATCCAGCAGCTTGTTTTTTGTCCTGCCCGGTTTGTGGCCGTTTCTCTCAACAAGACGTGAAGCTTTGTATGAGAATAGACTTGTGGGCGTTGAAGAAACGCTAGTTGCAATGGAGTGACTGTTGGTGGTGGAAGTCTAGCTTCTCTTGTACCGTACCATTTTACTTTGGTACCCCAAGGGAAGGGTGCCCAAAATGGAACAGTTGTGGGATGGGCATTTTGGTACTATTCCTAATGGAAACCACCCCCTAAAAACAAAAACGTACCATACTAAACTGAACTGTTCCACTCAGCTTTGGTAACACTTCAGTTTATTGCCCTCCCATTGTCGTCTCATTAAAAGTAAATTCAAAAACCCCATTTCTTATGTCAGTTATATCAACAACTTCATCAAATCTATCCATGAACAATGTGACGAAAAACTTAAACATACAGTATCAGTTCAATTCCAAAAAACCTTATTTCTCCCCAGGGGCAATTCAAGGCACGTAGAGCCATTGTCAACAAACACAAGTCAGTCGTATACAGTACTAGAGCCGATTGGAGGTATGACTAGTTACATTGAGACAACCAAAAACCTTTGCCAGAACATAGAAAGGTAAATGTCATCTGGTAATGCCAACACCTCACACAAGACAACCCAGACTCCAAACTCTTTTCATGTGTCGGTCCACGCTGGTGGAATGACCTACCAAGCACTGCAAGAACATGGGGCATCCCTGTCTATCTTCATGGCAGCCCATGGCCAAGTGGAAAGGGAACTTGTAACCGGAGGGTCGCCGGTTTAAATCCCCACCGGGCCAAAAGGGCTAGGATACCCCTGCGCAAGGAACCCACCCCCATTGCACCCCGGGCGCTACTCTGTGTGGCAGCCCACTGCTCCTAATTCTAGGATGGGTCAAATGCAGAGGAATAATTTCCCTAAGGGGATTAATAAAATTCAAATTCAAGAAGCACTCGAAGACCCAGCTTTTCCAAGAGCATCTTCTGTCCTAGCACTTACCTTACCCCCTCCCCTGCACGATCTCCTTCTGCACTTGGAACCACTAGCTTATTCGTCTTTTGTAAGTTGTTAAGACAGCTAGTCAACACACACGAAAGTGTTGAGGAATGGACTATTAATGGACGATAAATGAGGCTTTAGAATGTAGTGACAGTGTCTGTCAAAGGACGACATATTGAAATTTTGCAGCTTTTGCTAACTCTGACATGTGTATTGAACACTGATGTTCATTAACATGCTCTTGTCTCCTCCAAAGTAATTACTACATTACAATGTCTTAATGAATTAATTACACCTTTAACATTATTATCAGTTGAAATAGGCAATGATTCACAGTCTCATTCTACCTTAGCAGAGGTCTCATGGCTAGATTAATTAAATCCTGTTAGTCTGTTCTCCCCACACATCAATCAGTTGACTAATGAGAACTTTGTTGGCAGGGTTCAGATCAGTCACTAAATCTAGTTAGCGACGGTTAATAAAAAACGGGTCATTGGATCAACTCAAAGTGATGTTTGCAAGAACTTGTGACGACAATTGTCCTGAATATAGATTTTGTAGTAGTCAAATTGTTACGTTTTTAGGATGGAACTGGTTAAATCAAGTCAAGTTGTGTCATTCTGCATATTTTATCATTTCTGGCTCTGTTTAACACACAAATTAGCCTTTTTTGCTGAGTTATTAGTTGTTAAATGGCCCACTGATGCACATCCTGGGTACAATCTGATCTCTCTTCACCACTATGCACTATTTCACTTATCTCAATGTGAAATTATTCTTTTTGTTTTGCTTTGCTAACCTGCAAAAAGAAGAGTCGTCAGCTAAAAAATACCCATGAGCAGATTTCCTCAATTTACCTGCCACATACTGTATGTCCACAGTGAACTGTCTTACCTGCAGAACTGACTTTAACAAATCCACTTCAAGTTTGAGTCGAGACAGAGGCAAAAAAAAAGGGAGAACAAATGTAATGAATCAGAGAATCAGACAAACGGAGAAGGACAAGGAATGGGAGAAAGAGGTAGAAAGATGATGTAATGAGATGGAGGGAGATAGAGAGGGAGAGATGGAAGGAGGGATTGCTTCGTCACATCGTATTTGTTGTTTGTGTCGCAGGTCGTGGCTAATCATCTCCAGCATATTCTCACATCATCTGTAAATTACAGCCAGTGTTTGTGTCAACTCCATAATAAAATAAAACATCTGGAATAATTCAGTCCAGATAGAGCAGCCATATGTGTGTGAGGTCCAAAAAACAATAAAAGAAAACCCTATCTTTGTGGGGACATTTTGTCTGGGCCTTTTCAGGTTGAAGACCTGGTTTTGGGGTTAGGGTTTAGGTTTGGCACTTGATGGTGATGGTGATGGTTAAGATTAGGGTAAGGTGCCAGTCAATGATGTGTCCTCACTAAGATGTAAAAACAAGTTTGTATGTGTGTGTGTCCAAAGAAAATGAGACAGAGACTTGTGGCAGTGTAATGAAGCTGGGGAGTGAGGGAGCTGGCTGGATTAACAATCCACTGAGATTACCCTGACCCTGATGACACACACACACACACACACACACACACACACACACACACACATACACACACACTGCATTGACTTCCATTCATTTGGACAGCCCAGTCAAAGTGTTATCTCTAACAATAAACATAACCAGTTCATATCTAACCCTAACCTTAAACTAACCACAATTCAAATATTGGCCCCTAGACGTCCTGAGTTCCTCAGAAATTGGGTTCTGCCTCAATAGGACCAGGTTTTGGTCTCCATGAGGACCATACTGGTCCTGACAAGGTCAGTGTTTATGACAGAAAAGTACATCAAATACTCACACACACACGCAAACAGAGAGAGAACCAAGTGTCTTTACTCAACTCACTGGCGATGGTCGCTCAGTGGTAGAGTGAGTCTTCATTAAGAGGAAGGTTATGGGTTTGATTCCCGAGTCTACACATTATGGCTGTGTGTGTGTGAACGGGTGTGAACGGGTGTGAAAGACGTGTGATAGAAAATACACTACACATAGATGTGTTGCATGAATGTGTGAATGGGTGAATGGCAAAACTAGTGTAAAGCCGCTTCAATACAGACCGTTTACTCAGCCAGTCACTCACTCTGAAGTGAGCAGTGATCGCTCAGCTCTTTCTCAGCACTTTTCTCTCCTTCTTTTTCTCCCTCTCTTTAACACCTCCCTCCCACTGCTTTAACTCCTTGTTCCTTTAGAGGGTGTGATACAATGTCCACTCTCCTCTCTTCCAGTTTCTTTCTTTCTTTGCATGTATTCCAGTGGAGCATCTCCTTAGGTTTGATCACCTTTGTCAGTAAACTGTCCATAAGTGCTTTTTTTTTACTTACTATTACTATTCTCTAGAAACATCAGAAAACTGCATTGCTTCTTGTCCTCTTCTCTCTCTCTCTCTCACACACACACACACACGCACACACACGCATGTTTACACACAGCTTCTTACATGTGAGGAATTTTCCTTCTCATTAATTGTTATTTTGCCCAGAAAAAATAAGAACTACACTTTAGTGTCCATGTCTTTCAATAACGTTAAATCAGTGATAATAATGACAACAATCATCTCTAATATCTCCAATATCCAAATACCCAGTACACAAACACACGGAACAGCTTTATGAGTAAACATGTGATCCCTTCCTTCCTTTCACTCACATCTCTTCTAACTTCTTTACTTTTTTACTTTACTATCCCTTCATCTTTCTCTGTCTCACACACGTGCTCACATGAAAGTGTGTGAGGTCTTACCTGTCCGCTCTCACCGTCTCTTCTCTCTTTGAGTTGATTGTTTCCGTCTCTCTTCCCTCTCTCCTCTCACTGACGTGTGTGTGTGTGTGTGTTTTTGTGTGTGTGTGTCTCCCAGGCGATGTTTGACTTTCGTGGCAATGGCAAGGCAGAGTTGAACCTGAAGAGGGGAGAGGTGATCTTTCTGCTGCGACGAGTCAACACGGACTGGCTGGAGGTAAGAACGCAGAGAGAGAGAGAGAGAGAGGGATGGCAAGGAGGGAGGGATGGAGAGAGAGAAAGGTGAAGAAGATGAGAGGGAAATGGTAGTAGAGTGGAAGGCAGTGAAAGATGGATTGGAAAGTGAGAGGGAGGGATGGGAGAGATACTGAAGAGGTGGAGGGGGAGTAGAGACATGAGAGAATAAGAGAGAAAAAAATGGAAAGAGAAAAGGAGAGGGAGGCTTCTATATCAGGACTGTGGAGGGGAGGAATGGCAAACAAAAGTGAGGAGGAAGGATGAGAGTGGTGGTGGAGGAGACGACAGGGATACTGAAGCAAGGGATTACAGTGGAGAGAGGCAGAGTGAGATAAAGAGGAGGGAAAGGAGAAGAGAGGGAAACAGAAATACTGTTTATCTCGTTGTCAAAATGATGGTCAAAAATGTATGGATATGTGACTTAAAGACCATGTGACTGAGTTTGTTACATCCACGTGTCCCCAAGAGACTTAACCAACTGTTATTGTGCAGCCAAAAAATGGAGTCGCAGCGGGTTTATTTTACTGCATAACGCAATTAAATCAGTGCCAGTGCAAACAGTAACATGCAGTATTTCAGTTGCCAAAAAGTGATCCTGGACTCATAAGTTTGTGGTTGAGGGGATATTTTGATTCAAGATCACTTAGATTCATTGGGTATGACATATTTTAAACATTTTAAGCTACTCAGCCCCCTTTGACCTGTTGTAATACCTGTAAAGGGCCAGTACAAACAATAACATGCAGTATTTCAGTTGCCAAAAAGTGATCCTGGACTCCTTCCTTTGTGGTTGAGGGGATATTTTGATTCAAGATCACTTAGATTCATTGGGTATGACATATTTTAAATATTATAACCCACTTAGCCCATTTGACCTGTTGAAATACCTGTAAAGGGCCAGTGCAAACTATAACATGCAGTATTTCAGTTGCCAAAAAGTGATCCTGGACTCCTTCCTTTGTGGTTGAGGGGATAAATTGATTCAGGATCACTTAGATTCATTGGGTATGACATATTTTAAATTTTATAACCCACTTAGCCCATTTGACCTGTTAAAATACCTGTAAAGGACCAGTGCAAACAATAACATGCAGTATTTCAGTTGCCAAAAAGTGATCCTGGACTCCTTCCTTTGTGGTTGAGGGGATATTTTGATTCAAGATCATTTAGATTCATTGGGTATGACATATTTTAAATATTATAACCCACTTAGCCCATTTGACCTGTTAAAATACCTGTAAAGGGCCAGTGCAAACAATAACATGCAGTATTTCAGTTGCCAAAAGGTGATCCTGGACTCCTTCCTTTGTGTTGAGGGGATATTTTGATTCAAGATCACTTAGATTCATTGGGTATGACATATTTTAAATATTATAACCCACTTAGCCCATTTGACCTGTTAAAATACCTGTAAAGGGCCATTGCAAACAATAACATGCAGTATTTCAGTGATTTGGGCTCCTATTTAGATTCAGCCCCCAATCTCCCCACAACAAGACATTTAACCACCACAATGACACTGAAGCTGTTAAATTTGGGTACAAATCCTGCATAGTTCCACATTAAATGTGATTCTTACTAATGGGTACTTTTAGAACAAGACTTTTCCAGCATATGTGTGCACATGCAAGGGTAACAACTTTTTTATTCAGTTATTTGACATGAGGCATAGTTAGAAGCATCATCATCATCATCAAGTTTCCCTAAAAAAAAGTTAAAAAAAACACAATTGCGGGTGTTAAGCCACAAGCAGAGGTTCGTATTAAAAAACTGTGTCATTCCCACATATGGTATCAGACTGGTACAGTGATCACAAATTACTGTCACTGGTGTGATTGGAGGTGTCCTACTCTACTTTCCTTTACAGGAACAATTACTTAATGAGGAAAATGTCCCAAATTACACACTGCACAAGTGTCACGTGTCACCGCTCTCCAAAAATGGGATGTGGGACATTTTAATTAGCTGCTCGAAACATGAAGAAGCAACACGGGAACATTTGTGCCAGCAAACAGTTGTAGTAGAAAGGTCAGTAAATGTGTTTAATAAAGAAATATGCGAGGTGTTGAGCTGGAGTGTGAGAGAGAAGCCGGGAGTGGGTGAGTGCACGAGAGAGAGAAATATATGAGGTGGAAGCTGAGATGGTGGGAGAGAGGGAGAGCGAGAATCAACGCTGGGAGAGGAGGAGGAGGAGGGGGAGGAGGAGGAGGATGCACTTATCCTGGCTTTCTAGATAGAGATCCTAGAAATCGTCACGGAGAAGACTGATCGTCTATTTAATTCTTATGCAACTCTGCAAATGCTAACTTTGCATCCACCCAAGTAATTTTTATTTTGTGATTTTTAGAGTGGGTGAGGTTAATGCAACACTTAAAAAACTTTGTGAAAAGTACAATGCGTTCAATGTAGTCAGTAAGTGGAATGGCTGTGGGTGTGAAGCGTGACAAGTTCGACCGGCAGACTGGTGCATCAAGGTAGATGTTTCAAAATGCACCAACTCAGTGTCAAGATTCCCAGAAAAAAGAGAAACTTTGACCAGTGGCAGCTGCAGACATCAGTGATGCTGCTCAGTGCTCCTCAATAAACAGTGATTGAAAGGTTTGTAAATGTGAATAATGGTTTAAAAATAAAGCAATACTCTCTTCGCACAGTATATATATATAGGTATACAGTATGTATGTTAGGAAATAGTGGCTGTGAAAAAAGTCACAAGAGAGTCGACTGTAGATTAAAGAATTATGGAATAAAGACTAAAAACAGTTCCTTACAGTCATCCTCACAGGATTCAAAAAAAGAGAGGAGCGAGGAAGCTGGTCCATCGCCACATTTACGATAACTGTGAATTGCACACAGAAAGAGCACAAAAATTCGCATTTGGTGAGTGCTGCCTCACACTCAGAGCCACGTGGGATTGGCTCCAGTCAGCGATGGATGGATGGATGGATATTAACAAAGCTGAATTAACTGCAACAAACTTGATTCATGGGATTTGATGTTTTCCTGTCTGTCTGCAGTAAAAATGTAATTAATTTACATCAGCGAAAGTGAGGTATCACCACCAGAAACTTAATACCAGGGTATCATGGCCTCAGTTGCATCAGTGAGCCCATATTTTATAGATGAGCAACTCTAAATTGCCTTAGATCTGCATGGGGTCACTGTGTTTAAAAATATTTTCATATTCCAGTGCAGTCATTGATTCCAGAGTCTGATTAACGGGGCTGTGACCAAAGTAAAAAATAAGCTTATTTATATATCTTTGAAATATAGCTTTATTTTATTTATTATTTTTTAAAAGTGGTTATGCTGTTTTTCCCACAAAATAAGTAGCTATACTGTCTGTATGCAATGGACTGGTGACCTGTCAAGGGTGTGACCCCGCCTTTAGCCCAATGTCAGCTGGGATTGGCTCCATTTAGAGAACGTTCTCGAAAGGTTCCCAGAATGTTCTCTAAAGGTTGTGACAAAAGTGGTTACGAGAACATTCTGGGAAACTTTAGCAAACGTTCTCTAAAGGTTGTATGAAGGTTGTGACAAAGTTACGTTCTGGGAACCAAATGTGCAACCAAAAACTAAGGCTAGGGGAACGTTAGGAACACTTTCCGTGTTAACCACAGGAGAACCTGGGAGGAACCTTCAAGGAACGTTCCCGCAACCAAAAGGTAACGTTCTGGGAACCAAAAATTGTTAGCTGGGTAACTCCTTTATTAAACCTAAAGCGAGTGATGCCTCTTGAGTGACAACGTGATGATTCTAACATTTCAATTTCATATGTCCTACAAGATCTCCAGGCTGATATGAGGTTCTCATTATAAGAGGAAAGCTTGTTTTTGTTCAGACCTAACACACTCAGACACCAGGAGTATAGTAAAAAAAAGGGCTGTATGGTTGTGATGTGTGCTTGTAAAATCAGCAGCATATTAAAATTCAGATAATTAGTGTTGAAAATCTGTCTCCAGATGCACATCCATGCTCCTCTGAACGGTTTCTTTCCTGTAAATCTTCGTCTCATCGTCAATACCTGATCTCACTCTGGGACTCTATAGTAAGCCATTCATTCTCTTTCTTCATCAAACTTCATCTCTTCTGTTTCCCTTTATCTGCAGGGCACAGCGAACAACCAGACGGGTATTTTCCCACAGTCCTTTGTGAAGATCATAAAGCCCCTCCCAGAGAGTGATTCAGAGGGTGAAGTTGGAGCTCTCACTTACAGCTGCTTGCGCTGCCTCTTGCTCACTCCCTCAGGAGTCGACACCAGGTACGGTATACTTTATATCTAGTGCATATGTTTGTGCAGATATAAGTCAGTACTTATCTGTGTTTTGGTATTATTTAGATTTTTTTTTTTGTGGCAAATCAGTTTATCTGTTTACTAAAATATTCGTTTTCTCTCAAGTCAGAATCAGTCCTCTTCATGTCAACTGTTAGGGTAAAAAATAGTCTAAAAAAAAGTCTACCCTCTTCAAGGTTTTTTTTTTACACAGCAATATTGCAGTGCTGCTAATTTGAGAACAGTTATTTTAACGAACTGTCTGAATAGTATCACGTCACTGATGATGACCTTGTCTTTCTCACTCATTAGGAGAAAATATTTTTATCTCTATTTAACTAGATAAAGAGAAGAATTCTGTGGTTTGTGACAAATTTTAAGACACGAGTAGAGTGGATGAGGTCCTGCTAGGAACGTTAGATCCTCAGCAACACCACAGCTGTGTTTCCATCAAGTGGAACAGTTTGGTTTGGTGTTTCCATTAGGAATAGCACCAAAATAACCGGCCCCATACCATTCCTTGGTATAGTGCCAATTTTTTGGCACTCTTCCCTTGGGGTACCAGAGTAACATGGTCAAGGTGGAGCTAGACCGGCTCCACTCATGACAGTCAGCTGATCGGGCGACAGAAATATCCCATAGACGTCTCTGCAATAGTTTGTTGTTGTCGTGTTGTCATTAGTACGCGACGTACTCCCTCACGCTGCGTATCTTGCTGATGCGGCCATCGGGCACAGCCCACACCCCGCCTACCATGAAAAGTTACTGTTCTCACTCGAAACACAAGCCTGACCCGGGGCTGTACCATTCCAAACACTACTGTACTGTACCAAACCATGATGGAAACAGCTGTTGCAAAGCCTAAACACAGGTCTATTGTCAACAGGTCAGAGGAAATCAACGCTTGTGTGAAGTCATTTGACAATTGTTTGAATGTGGTGGACGTTTGTTTAAAAGTTACACACTACAGCTTTAAAATGTGCTTTTATTGAGTACAATAAAATACCAACTTCTTTGGCTTTGAATATCTGGTGCAGATTTTGCACCCTGATTAATGTTTTTTTTTGGTCTGTGTGAATCTTGTAGTTACATAATAACCTTGAAACAACTAGAAAACCTCTAATTTATCTGGTTGTCTTTTTGTGTAAACATCTTTGAAGAGATCACTAAAGTCTGTGTTCTTCCTTACAGAGATGTGTGCGTACAAGAGGACATCACCATCCAGCCGACATACAGCGACCTACTGTGTCATATGAGGTAGGTGTACTTATTCTGCTTTTTATTATACAATTAATGTTATTATTTGCATATAATTTCCTGTTCCATGTTCATTTTAACATTAATTAGGTAGAGGTTTTAAAATAAGCACACTGGGCTTGCTGCCTGCCCCTGCACTGTTTTTTTTTTTTTTATCATTTATCATGTCATTAAATATATTTTTAAACTGTGGAAATTGTTGATAAAATATCAAAAGATATTTGGCTTGGGTTCCATCTTATCCTGAACATAGAGAGCAATGGTTTGGATGTAATTCTGTCAAATGGGGATACCACAAGGTTCAGTTCTGGGCCCCTTCATTTTTGAGTTTATATATGAATGATTTAGCTTATATACCATATTTTCCCCTTTATCATATTCTGAATGATATAAGGGAAATCAAGGAAACAACTTTAATCAATGACAACAAATAGGATAACACACATCATTTAAAATTGCTGGCAACAGGTACAATGATTATATCCAATGGTAAAGGATAAAGTAAACATCTTCTAACATAATAAATAATAATAACATGCTAAAAATATGGAATTGATAGATTAGGACATTATCTTATGTTTTCATATTGTATGTATTTTCATATGGGAAAACAATGTGTTAAAAGTTTTCCTTTAGTTGTGGAGAGAGAACATTATTGTACGTAGCCTCACACCTTCCCCAAAATGCGATAATGGAATACAAAGCTGGCATAATTTGATGAAAGGTTGTCGTGAAGTCAGTGGCAATTATTTTATTTTTGCAAGAAAAACATCTCATTTGTACCTCACAACTGACACAAGGAGTCTTTTCTTTAGTTTCTCGTTCTGGCTCTTGGTGCCACGGATGCAAGTCATGAGAAAAAAACGACTAACTGCTGACTGCTAATCTTTAACCTCCGCTTTGTGAAGCATTTGTGAAGTGGCTGACCTGTTTTTATCAAAGCATTTTAAGAAATTAGACGTCAAATCTAAAACTCAGGCGATTGGTGACCTTTGTGCGTTCATATTTTCTGCTTGAACCTGCAGAATTCTATAAGAAACCAGGCTGATGTGCACCACAAATCCTGAAAATTGCCCATTGCCAATCATCCCTGCTCGTCAAATTGGTTCTTGTGGGACCTCCCAACTCCCCTCACCTCTCTTTCCCTCTGCGCCACCATCACCACATACAAATGGTCATTACGTTACCATCTTTTTTTCTCTCTCTCTGTCTCTCGCTCATTCCCCGTCTGCCTTTAATCTCTCATTATCTGGTAATTTAGATAGGTGAGCTGTGATGATTAGTCCTCCCCATTCATAATCAGTTCATTTCCGCCCGCTTATCTGCTCATTATTGTTTTCAGGCCTGTTGTTCTCTGGAGTAGGATGGATGAGACCCTGAACCTGGAGTTTTTAATATGGCTTAGTACCGTGAAGTGAAGGGGAGGTGGACGAGAGAGGGGGTGGAGCTACGAGAAGATAATGAGCAGGATTACATTGTAAAAAAGAACTAAAATTAATGAAAAAAGAGAATATCGGATACAAATTGATGTAATAAATTGTGGGATCATCCCATTAACTTCTGATTATTAGTGGTTTAACTGCTTTTTTTATAAGAGATTTAAAAACTTCTCACCGAGCGTATCGCAGACGACACGTTTGCAAAAGCACATTTTTCTGTCAATTATTAATCCAAATTCAATTTGGATTACTTAATCCCATTACTTGAAGTTGGATTCACAGTCTTAAATAATGGGTTTGGGACTCAAATTACTATTTTATCTTTAAATCCAAGTGAGTCCAAACTGGCTTAGACACTCTGTGCATGTCATATTACAGGAAACCAACGGACTGTTCCTTTATTTTTGTGCACACGGTGTGTAATTGTTCATTTTTATTCAACCTTTATTTATGCAAGGTTTTCACTGACTGTTCATTAGGCAGCGAAAAGTGATGTGCCAGGATTTTACCGCCACTAAAAAAAACTAAAAAACGTGTTGATTTCGATTAATCTGTGTTCCGTCCTTGTCCTGTCATTGCCTCGGGGGCAGGAAGTGGCTAAATATTCCTGTGGTTGTCCTTCATCAGAGGTAATGCTTCATCATCGTCCTGTGCCTCCGGGCAGCCATTAGAGAAACTCACAAACTGACTCTGTTTTTAAATCTCTAAGTTGTTTAATTTATTCTATCATTTGATGAAGACACATTGTGACACAGTTGTCGAGCTCCCTGCCTGCGTCTCACTTGCTGTGAGACTGGGGTGGGACTATGATGAGGGTGTTTCTATTAATGTTGACATTTAACAAGTAAAAAAAAAAACCTGAAAGGTGTTCAAGTTTACTCTCATAGAGCAGTCAAAAATAACTTTTTTTAAAAACCAATTTTTTGGTGGAGATTAAAAGTGCAACCGCAGCAGAATATAATAATATTTCTCTGTCTCCCTGTCCCTCACAGACAGGTTTTCCAGGAGGACGACATTGCTCTGAACTACCGCGACCCCGAGGGCGACCTGATCCGCATCCTCGATGACGAGGACGTCCAGCTGATGATCAAGGAGAGCCGACGTCGCGACGGCAAAGTCAAGAGACCCGTCAATCAATATCCATGGGAAGTGCACGTGACCAGGGCGTCTGATCTCTCTGTTTACAACACCGAGGGCTGAGAAACATGCGCAGTTTAATGGCATGGAAGAAGTATTTAGTTTTCCTTTATATGGAGATATTGCACCGTTGGAGTTAATGGTCGCTGCATCTCAGATTTTACCACAACTACATTTTGTCTGTTTTTTTTTTTTACCTCTTTATGTGCTTTTGGAAGCTATCACTCTCAGTTGCTGTGACACTGAAGAGGCAGAGCACTGGGGAGTAAACCTTCCACATAGTTTGCAGAACAGCAGGAGTACAGAAAATGGTAACTTTTTTAATAGTCAATGAAGAGGTGTGCTGACTCCTGAAGTTACGACTACACTTACACTATTCTCGGCACATAAATATGAAAACAATGTCAACTTCTCAAAGCTCATTACTATATTTCTCCATTATCTGAGTTCCTTCAATGTTAAGTATTTCAGTGTGGTCATATTTTGCACCGTAACACATGTTATTACTGCATTGCCCTGTGCTGCCCTTTGCCCAAAGTACACACAAAAGCCTTATTTTAAGGCTACAAAAACCATGGGTTATACACTCATGCAAACATACTTATATGTTTCAATTTTTACCAATACACCTTCCTAAATGTTATACATAGGATTTATAACATTAATGTATGTTTGTTCCAGTCCTTTAAATGTGAGGATTAATTAAAGGAGAGTAACACAAAATACAAAAATTAAGTGAGTCTTTCATGCTTCTTCGGGGTGGCAGGTATTTAATTGCCAGTTAGGGGATAGATCAAAGTTATTTTTAGACCACAACAACCTTTTCTTTTGTAACAGTATCCTAAAATACAGATGGAATCCCTTGACACATATTGGTGTAAATGGTGTTTTGTTCAGGTGTTGATAGATTTTTGATGATCAGCTGATCCTGTGAAGCCCAGCACACTTACGACCTGGCACCTGTGTGCTTACAGGTCACTATACTACTCCATCAATCAATCAATCCAATATTATATGTATTCAAGGTACTTATTTTAATGTAATGAGTAACCTAAGGCATTAGATCTGCAACTGACTATGTGCAAAGTCTCTTCCTGGTTTTTAATAAGCCACCCCGACTATTTCAATTCAACTTTTAGCCAACAAGAGCGTTCAGTGAAGAATAAGACTGAAGAAAGAAAAAAAACACATTTTAATTGAAAATGTTTATTTAGTGGAGGTTGTAAGACTCAAAAACAATGGGGGACAGAAGAGAGAGACCAGGAGCAGACATTTAACAGTTGCATTAAGCTTTAGGTTTAGGATTTCAGAATCAGAATACTTTACTGATCCCCAAGGGGAAATTCTTGTGTTACAGCCGCTACTATTCAAAGAACATGAAACAAGGATAGAAATATGTAAGAATAATAAAGAATGAACAAGAGTAAACGTAAAGCTAAGTAAACTTAAACATATGTACTCTAATATAAAATGTCAACATAATACAATATATACAGTAGAATTTAATCATACCATAACACAGTTGCCAGTGAGATGAAAGAGGTAAAAACATCGTAAGGGTAATTTTTAGGGTAACTTTTCTTAGAAGGTTACATTGTAAAGTAACAAGTTACTTTTTAACTGCAGTAGTTTTGTAATTAGTTACAAATAGTCGCCATTACACACAGACATGGTAAGAGCACGAAGGCCCGAGCTGAGCCTGGATACAAACGCAGAGACACACAATGTAAAACCCTTATTAGCCAGAAATGCCCCGCACACAAATACACAGGTAAAGACACACACACAGAAACACACACTTGGCTTCATCCAAGTTTGAATCACAGTATAAATGACATCAGTATGTGGATAATTAAATAGATAATGGGGACATGTCCTTGATAAAGCACTTTGTTCTTGTGATAACTTTATTTACTTATTACTTTGTGTCCAATTAAATCTATTGACTTGTTCGCTGGTTAAGAGCAAATGACAGTGTCGGTGATTGACAAGCGTGGTGACAGTGGTTTGACATTGGCAGAGTGAAGTCGACGCTGTGATGACGCCACTCAGAAGGTAGCTATGCCTCGTGATCGCAGTCACCTTCTCAAGCAATGCTTTGGGCTTGTGACACACACTGTGATTGCTTTCAGCCTCTGTTTTGTCCCCGATGACTTGAACAATATCGCCGGCTGCCTCCGCCATCACATTCACTGCTTACATTTAGCTGATATGCTTTCATCTTAAAACTGAAGGCGCAGGCATAGATTCTCTTCGTGTTCAAGGACACTGCTCATTTATAGACTATGCTGGACAAACAGTTCCAAAAATGTTTTTGTTTGTTAGTTTGACAGATTGCACATGTCCAAAATGATAATGCAATCCTCTTAAATATTCCTGGTACCTGGCTAGGAGGCGCAAAGTGCCATAAATCGATTTGTGTTCCTCGTGAGACCTGAGACCTCCTGATCTCAGGTCGGCAGCCTTGATCTTGCAAGTCCGGTTTTCCACTAGTGGAGACAGCCCCCAATATCCCCACAACAACACAGCTAACAATTTTTGGTTCCCAGAACATTCTGGGAACGTTACCTGTTGGTTACATGAATGTTCCCCGAAGGTTCCTAACAGTAGTTTTTGGTTGCTCATTCAGTTCCCAGAATGTTACTTTGTCACAACCAATGACATCATTCATTATATATTACTTTATTATATATGTGTGTATATATATACATATATATTTTATTTATTTCCAAATGGCTTAAGCCATTTGACCATCACAGGGGCTTCCTGGTGCTTCAGCTCCCTCTAGAGGCACTTTAGCGCACCCGCATCACCCCTCTGATTTTCTTCTCACTTATCAGATTTTTACACATTTATTTAGCATGAAAACATCACCAATTGTATTATCAATAATCTCAAATGTTTGTTTTATTGAAAAGTTGTCAATAACATTACCACTTGAAGTTGAACATCAACGTATATGTTCAGATGCACAAGCGCGCGCGCGCAACTCCCAAGAAGCACTTCGGCTGTAACGTTATTTGCTGCCTTTAGCCTTCAGAAATGGAGCGATTCGTAGTACCGAATAAACGCCCCCTCGTACGCGTTCGGAAGAGCCGTCAGTACCAGAAAGCAGTGTGGAGAATACTAACACATTCCACTTCAGGAAATAGCCGCAAACGATCTGTCAAATTCACCTGCCCCAAGTATTGATCCCACACCGGTAATGGAGCTAGCTGTTGCTAGTGGCAGTGAGGCTAATGCTACCGCCGGCAGAAGTGCTGGTACACCGGAGGGTCTTTCGCCAGAGTCCCGGGGAAGGAGCTTCAATCGCTTATGGTTTAATCACTTTACCTGGCTGGACTATTCACTACAAGCAATCTTGCACTTTTGGCTATACATATTAAGAGACCAAGATCCCTGGATGTTGAACAGATGTTCTTGCCCTCAACCACAACAACAACCGCTGCGTCGTTCTTCTGTGAAACATCAATTGGTAAGTGACTGGTGTTTTTCTCTCTCTCATGGAGACGGGCTTTGTGTTAATTATGTTAATATGTGATGAATCGCCGAGTTGATAGTTGACAGTTATAGCAGTGATGCTTATAACCGATAGGTTGACATGTGTGGGTCACATATGATGATGTTTTTAAAGGTTGGAGACCTCTGTGGTGTTGTGTATGTCGACTTCCTGAAGGTTGTCTGTGCTCTGATTATGATGTAGAAATATCTATATCTGTGTTTGTGTGTGTATTTGTGTATTTTTATATTGCGTGATTAGTTAGATAAATGAGACGCGTTTGTGTATACACCGGCAGAACAGGGGCGGGTGGGGACAAGAGTCATTCAATGTCAATGACATTTTTTTATTATATTACATGATATACACTACAATTTTAAGATTATATAGAAGCTATACATGTAATATTTGCTGAATGTTGCACTGGCTCGAATATATATCACAAACACATGCTTTATCAGTCTCTTATCTATCTATCCATCCATTTATTTACATTTCATAGTGAGATATTTCATATGTCTGGACCATCCTCAGAGCTCAACTGCTATCATGACTAAAATACCTTACTCCAGTTTCCACAGTAACTGGCCTTATTTTATTTTTCCCTCATACCCTAAAGAGCCTGAAATTGTCTCCTCCCCCTGACAGGAGAATTAGAGATGTGGGGTGAGATAGAAATCATGTTCATGGAGTTTGAATTGTTTGGGCTGCAACCAGTGAGGAAACTGGAGTTCACATTAAAGGGAATGAATCGTGATTATTCGCTGTAAGGGACTTAATGTATTAACATGCGATTGGTAGATAGTGTTAATGAGATGGTGTTTCCTTTTTACACCCCTGACCTTCTTTTCTTTGTCTCTTTCTCTCCCCCCCTCTCTCCTTATTTCTTTAATTTGGTGCCAACCAGTATTTTAAACCCATTGGAAACTACTCACTGGAATAAGATATTTCCATTTACAGCGGATGCCCACTCACAATAGCACAAGGGCTAGTTAAATCACATCATGACAAGTTACCACTTCACGATGTGACTGTTTTTCACCACAGTTGTGTTGGCAGATTGCTTTTCAAAAAGCACATTAGATTCCAATTGCTTTTTGGAAGAGCCTCTGCAGTGAGAAGGATCCATTTAAAAAGCTCTTTATAAGATAAACCACACCATTAGTTGGGAGTTGTATAGCTTTTAAAATTAGTTTTTAGACCTTTTCATTGATGGTGGGATCAACATTTGTTGGACACAAGCACATTTACTGCAGATGTACAGTATATAGCGCTGTCCTTGAGCTGCTTATGTTTTGTAGCATAATTCAATCATTGGTGAACAATACCTAAAATGAAGTGTATTTAAAGTATATCATGCTTGGGCAATTGCTCTAATTTGAGAGCAGAAGTGATTTATATTTTATACTACTGTTTCTGATTGTATTGTCACTGCAACTGTGGCTCCAACAGCAGTTGTGCAATTAAATTGCAAAACGTTATGAGTCCAAATTTATTGCATTCATCATTATCATATCAAATTAATTTCCCAAACTATGTGGAGACCCAATTTTTGAACATAACAAACCGTAGTGACCCCGTTTGCTAAGTCTATGTGAAAAATTTGCCGACATCTCTGTTTATTTATCATGTTAATTAACATTTATGGCCTCAATCGCTTGTTTTACCGTCAGGTCTTAGGTTTGATGTGTTCTTCAATACAGCCTACCTGTCAAATAAAAGGTAAAGCAGTGGGTACTGTACCTGACACGCTCTCTATTCTCTCATCCAAATTGTTTTGCATAATAAGACGTTTGTACAAGTAGGGAACCGTTGGACGTGTTTGAAAGCAGGAAAGATTGAGGTTAGTGCAGGTCAGATGAGAGTGGCAACATCTGAAATGGTGAGAGAGTTTGTGACCAGAGGAAAAAGGACAATTTAAATAAATGAGAGATTGATTGTTGGCAATTGTGGCAGTGATCATTTACCTGTCAGATCGAGTCTGACATGAGACAATGATGATTTAAATTTGGGGAATTTAGGATGCAGATTTTGAAGCGTGAAAGCTTTTTTGTCTTTATATAAGTGCAATGATAAAGTGCTGCAGTTTCCTTTTTATGGTTCGACCTGCAAACTGTGTAGGTTGAGATGATCAGGCTCTTGTTCAGATCCATCCAAAAGCCATTTTGAATGAACACAGTCAATGACAGAGACAAGACAATGTCCAATTTTGCAAAATCCTCAAAGAACCCTTTGAGAGTGGAGAGTGCCGTTGCTTTTTGACTGATAGACACATAGATAGCACTGTGAATGAATTTGTGTGAAAACCCCAGTAGATCAGCAGTATCTTATCTAACAATCCACTTAAATCACATTTCTTTCACGTTCTGCTGCTCTGTTCAGCAGCAGTTGTGTGGTTTACTTACGAGGTAATTATGTTAAACGGGTGTACCTAATAAAGTGGCCGGTGAGTGCAGATGTTGTGCTGTGAAATATCGCCACTCGTTGGTTGTTATGAGGTACTGCAGAGTCATCAGACACAGTGCAGGGTGTACTGTAAGTGTTTTTTTTGTTAATTGCTTTAGTAGCGTTCCGTGATTCCGTTTCACAGTTTACAAACAGGTGAGACTTCACAGGTTACATTTGAGCCTCACAGTGTTGTGCTTCATCCCTGCTGCTGAGAGACGGTGGTGAATAATATCTAACAGTGGCAAGGAGCCAAACAAAGATGAATGTGTGAATGTTTGTATCAGTTTTCTGTTTTTCTGTGCACACACACAGAGTGAGAGATGGATCTGTCTATCTGCTCCTGGTCTTTGGCGATGAGTTCAATCCATCTTTATCTTATTCTATTCCAGGCACCAGACGTCCACCCTCCTCATCCTCATTTATGATGATGTAGAGATCTGTCACATTCTCTCTCTCTCTCTCTCCCTGTCTCTCTCTCTCTCTCACACACACACACACACATAACGTTGATGTGATACCACTGACACTGGAACAATATATCACTCACAGCCACAATCCTGTCGCAACACGGTCACTCACAACTCTTCTATTCAGTCCCAATATTTTGTTTATTGTATTCAAATAAGAACTTATTCAGCCGTTCATTGCATAGCCACACAATGACTCGATAGTTTTATTTTATAACACAAGGAGGTGCTGTTTATCTGCTTAAAGGGTTGTGTGACAGAAATGTCCATTGTGTTATAGTCAGAAATTTAGTTAGATATCACTTTTTGTAAAATAAAGAAAGAAATGAAAGAAATGCAGAGATACCAAAAAAGTTTGGGCACATTAACTGATGGTTGTACAGATGCAGCTACAGGTTTCCACTGAGAATCAACTGAAGAAATATTTTTGTACCAAGTGTTATTCATCCATCCATTATCTACCGCTTTATCCTCCACCGGAGGGGTCCTGATCTCAGCTGAAGTAGGGCGATAGGCGGGGTACACCCTAGACCAGACCTGGGCATTTTACGGCCCGCGGGCCACATACGACACACATACGTATGTCAGTCATAAACACAGATGAACAAGTATTTATGCTGCGCGTGCAATACAACTGTGTTGTATTTTGAAAAGCCTGACATATAGACGCACGTATCTGCGTCTGTCTGCACAGCGACAGATGCTAGCCAGCTACCCCTGGCCCCCTAAAATGATGGCAGAGCATATACAGTAAGTAACATGCTTTTGCCGAAGATTTTGTGTCTCCTTAAATGAACTCTCCCGTCTGTGACATTATTTTCTCCTCGTCTGCAAGGCTGTACCCCTCTTGACCACAGTGGGGCACTGTTGATCTGCTGGTTTCAGAAGGTGTGCTCCAGAGACACTGCACATTTTCATCATAGTTATGGTCATCAGCATCACGAGTGTGTGTGTGGGAGTGTGTGGTTGTAATAAGATAACTACACTTTCAAAGGTCTGGATACAAGCCCTGTTTTATGCTGAATGTAACAGTATACTTGATTGATGCATTTTGCAGTTACAACAGGAGCGTGATCGTGTCAACCTGCATGACACTGCAGTAAATCTTCCCTTAGGCAGGAGGGAAGGAGCAGAAATTTTTTTTTTTCTTCTTCTTCTTTTTTCCAGAGTAAAACTGATCGATTCTGTCATCTCCGTTTAGGCCTGCAGGGCTTGAGGGGAGAGGCGGAGGCAGACAAGGAGAAAGAGAGGGCAAAGAGCAGGGAAAATCACTTGAGACGAGCGAGTGCACTGAGAGTGAAAATGTTCAGGATGACTGGAGTCACACAGGTGGCCAGACTCACACACACACACAGACACACACACACAGAAGGTCAATTATGAAGCTGTGGAGGAGGCAGAGACTGCTTGGAGTCCGTTGTCAAGAAGTTGGCCTGAGATGTTGGTGTGAGGACACAGAGTGTGCGTGTGTGTGTGTGGACGTCAGGGGTGTGTGTGTTTTTGTTGCTGCACGGACTTTAAATCTCTGTCTCCAAAATATGAAAGGGGTAGAGACACGTTTATAGGAGGTTGAGACAGGTGGGTGGATGAATCAAAAGGAAGAACTAGTGCAAGAGGTTAGGAAGGGAGGAGTGGGGGGTTAGCGATGCATCAGAGAGACGTTTGATGACAGCAATTTAAGAAAAAATAAATAAATAGCAGGACCTCTGGAGAATTAGGGTGCCAAATGTGTTTTCCTGGATTACAGTAAGCCAGGCAAATAGATTATTTTGGCTCGGTGTTCAGATGTGAGTGCGTAAGAGATGAAGTTTGTGGGGATTTTTGATTTGTTTTTGGAAAAGATCACAGAGGACTAAAATCTAGGGGAAGCACTTTGAGACGTTTCTAAAGGTTGTATCCACACAGACTTATTTTGACTTCTGCTAAATTTAAAACTGCAGTGGGTAACTTTTTGTGATTTTTGTTGATGGTTGAATTATTCTGCCCCTGTTTTTGTGAACAGAAATTATCAAACATTTGTCTCTGTCAAGCAATACTACCAGACCTGACTGAGGGAGCATTTTTATGTGTGGGTTTTCTCCAGTCAAACGGCTGAAAAACAAGGTAAACTAAATTATGATAACTCACTTGACAATAGTTTGAATGTAACATCCTTATGTTCATATTTAAAAGCTGTGCATTATAATTTTAAGCATGTAATCATTTATTTTGGTCATTTAGGAAGATTTACTGTTCTGCTGCCTTTTTTTAATTGCCATCCTTTTATGATTTGAATTATATTAGACGATGCACACATGCTGCGAGTGATTTTTTTTCTCCCTTTACTTTTACTGTAAGGCAAAATCAGAGAACTGGGATTGGGAAAATAAAACTCCATCCATTAGAAATATAATAATTTTAGAGTGATGATACCTTTTTTTGAAGTGAGGTTCTACTTAAATGGAAGCACACATGTATGTAATATGAAGCCTAATACCCATAAACTTTTTATTTAATAGCCATATGTTCTTATAACCCACATTAAAAAAACAGAAACAGATTTTGTAACTTAAATGCACTACGAACATCAGATAATGTGATGATTCTTATTTGCACATTAGAGCAAACTATGTGTGCAGATGGCTTCCATTTATAGTCATCTACTGCAGTAGTTTTAAGACCCTCAACCAGAGAAGTAGCACCATCTTTTTAAAAATGTGTTTTCTTTGGGAACACTTACATTTGTATGTATTATAAAACAAACCATTTTATGTTCCATCAGAAGAAAATGAACATACATTCTTGCATTATTTTTTCATGAATTGTTAAACTTTTTATAGGCTTTGTTATAATTTGACAAGATAGGAATGAAAATGTCGGTTAAAGGTCAACAGTGAGACAGACGCTTGTCATCCCGTCTCTTGTCTTTTTAAACGGTTTTGGAGACAAAACAGAGAAGGATGTAGAGGCTACAAAGTACTACTGAAGGAGTGGATAACATGTGGGAGAAACACCCATTAACACACACACACACATTGACCTCCACAGGATCTTCAGTGTAAACTGTCTGACAAACAGGAACACGTGTACATGTGCCAAAATGTCTTTGTCACACATGCATAAGAATAAACTGTTATCAACATCACATACCATCACTGTCATCAGAATAACATCCCCACAAATATCACACACACCCACACACACACACACACACACACACACACACACACACACACACACACACACACACACACACACACACACACACACACAGGGATCAGTGGTCAGACATTTGTGGGTGTGTCAAGTGAAACACAGAATAGACCATTGTTAACTGGAAGTGACACAGAAAAGAAAGAAAGTTCCCCATATTTACATTTTTTTCATGAAGAAAGAAACTGAAATAACTTAAGATCATAACATCATTAACGTAATGGCTTTACCACCCGTCGGACGTGTATGCGCAGCTCTCCCCTCCCTCCCTAATACCCCTCCTCCCTACATCCATCATTCTTATCATGTTTCCATTTTTTGTTCATTCTTGTCTGTCTTCTTGTCTCGCGGTGCCATTTTTGTCTACCCCATTGTCTCCGTCCAATTCTCTTTCTCTGCTGGCTCTTTCCAAATCCCGTTATCTGTCCGCCACTTCCTCCTCGGTACTCGGGTCCTTCTGCTGCGCTGGCATCTGAAACAAAAGGAAAAATGAAAGCCTTTGTACTTGGGTGACTTTGTATTTGATGTCAGAGCGGAAGCTTTTTCATGAAGGTCCAAACTGTAATTAGGGTTTACCAATACAAAGAGCCGCTGCCCTTGATGGTCCTTGTGAGGATAAACTACTGAGAGACTCACACCTCCAGTGTTGTTTAGGGCAGTTGCATATCTGTGCTCCCCCCTGACCACCGAGTGTTTGATTTGGTTTGTGTGGTTTGCGTTACAGTGACACAGCTGAATCCAGTTTCTTTTATCCTCATAAAAGAAACTGGTTTCAGCTGATGATGATGATGCTCTTTGGTGTGTAAATTGTCATGCACCATAATTACCTTGTAATATGGCACTGTAATATAACAGTATATGTGATACAGCCACTCAATATCAGTGGGAAACAGGTGATGAAGGTAAACTATATATATTTGCACAGGATTTGTTTATTTGCGTTGTAATGTTTTGCCTTGATTGGACCTTGACAGAGGTCCGAAAATTTGCTGTCAGAGCCCTGAGAATCAGGTCTGGGTCATACTTTTTGCATCTCATGTCCACAGAGAGCCACTACGCGATGGATGGTCGCAGTTCCATCCATCCATCCATTTTCCTACCGCTTTATCCTTCACATCAGGGGCGCTTCGCCAATCTCAGCTGACATAGGGCGATAGTACACCCTGGACAGATCGCCAGTCCAACACAGGGTCACCTATAGATATGAACAACCATTCCCTCTCACACTCACTTTACCTAATCCCCAAATCTGTATGTTTTTGGACTGTGGAACCGGGTCGTGAAAACCGGGTCGTGAACCCGGGTCTTCTTGCTGCAAAGGTAATGTTCTTTTAGTCTTTGGGCGATGGGTGGGTGGCTGTGTATTACTTGGGGATACCAGTTGGCTTTGCCTAATCTCAAGCAAGTGTTCTTAAATGTCTCTTTTAACAAAACCAAGTGCGCCACCAACTGGAGTGGAAAGTGTTACACAGGGAGCATGTGAAATCAGAGCATACAGTCCGTCCAGTCACAATACTCTCTCTGTCAGCCCTTGACGCAGGTGAAACTAACAACCTAAAACTGCGTCAGGGGTGAACGACCTGTATTGTTTAACATAACGGATGTCTAGACAAGTATCCGGCCTACAGAGGCTAAACACTGGAGTTTTGTTTTATCCACCACACAGTTGTCAGGACTGAAAAAGCCTCTTGGATGACAGGTGGAACGTCTGCAGCTTAACTAAAGTTAACACCCTACAATTCAAGATTCAAGATTTCTTTATTGTCATACCATCACACATTAGACATGAGGTCAGAACGAAAATCAGTCTCTCCAGAACCCGCTCGGCCCAGCAATAAAGAAGAATTAGAATAAGAAAAGAATAACCAACAGTTTAACTTAACAAAATATAAATTAAAAAAGATTAAAACTTTAAACCTCTGGAGGTAAGGTGCTGTGCAAAAAAGAATTTGGTGCAAGGGTGGTGTACGGTACTGGGGGCATGTGCAAAGTACAGTCCGTGGGGGGTGGGGGCAGCAAGGCTATGGGGGCTAGAGAGAGTTCAGGAGTCTGACAGCTCCAGGGTAGAAGCAGTTCCTCAGTCTCGTAGTCCTGCTCTTGATGCTCCGTAGCCTCCTGCCTGAGGGGAGGGGGGTGAACAGTGTGTGTGCTGGGTGAGTGGGATCTCTCATGATGCAGGTGGCTCTTTTCCTGCATCTGGAGGTGAAGATGTCACCGGACCTCTTTGTTGAGCCAGGGTTTCTGGTTTGAGTACGTTGTCACTGTCCTGGTGGTTGTGACGTCCTCCACACACTTGCTGATGTAGCCCAGGACAGCTGACGTGTACTCCTCCAGGTCAATGTCCCCCTGACGATCAGCTGCTTCCCTGAAGACATGCCAGTCTTTGCACTCAAAGCAGTCCTGCAGTTCGGCGTCGGCATCGCTGGGCCACACCGTGATCGTCCTCTGTGCAGGTCTGTTGCGTCTACGCAGTGGCTGGTAAGCAGGGACCAGCATGATGGAGATGTGATCGGAAAGCCCGAGGGGGGGGGCGGGGCACGGCTCTGTATGCACGTCGAATGTTGGAGTATACACGGTCTAATGTGTTGTCTCCCCGTGTTGGAATGGTGACGTGCTGGTGGAATTTGGGCAGGATGTCTGTCATGTGTACGTGGTTAAAATCTCCAGCTACCACGTAAAAAGCCTCCGGGTGCTTGTTCTGTAGCGAGCTGATGTTGTTGTGCAGCTCTGCTAATGCATCGTTAGCTTTAGCATCTGGTGGGATGTAAACAACCATGACTAACACCGCCGTATACTCCCGAGGCAGATAGTGTGGCCGGCACTTAACAGTCATATGCTCTATTATCATAGGCGCAGAGTCCACCCCCGCGGGTCTTTCCCGCTAGCTGGTTGCGGTCGGCACGGAAGAGTAGCAAGCCGTCGATCTGGAAGGCTGAGTCCGGCATGTTGTTAGTAAGCCACGTTTCTGTGAAGCATAATACATCACAAATCCCCATCTCTCTGGAGACCCCCAGCCTCAGTCGGAGAAGGTCCATTTTATTGTCCAGTGAGCGGACATTAGCCAGGAACATGGGCGGGATCGGTGGTCCGTTGGCGTTAGCCTTTAGCCTAGCTAGAAGGCCTCCCTGCTTGCCCCGCTTCTGTTTCCGCTCATGCCGCTTCCTCTTGCCGTCTCCCCGCCGCAATCTGCTACGCCAGTCCGGTGTCCTCCCGAGCCGTAGCTTAGCTAGCTTAGCTCTGAGCTCGGGAGCTGAGGTTGTTGTTGTTGTTGTTGTTGTTGTTGTTGTTGTTGTAATTGTAGCCAAACAGTTCCTAATCTCGATAAGTACTGTTCGGCTGTATATAATCCGTCGGTTCGCACACGCTCGTTTACACAAGCAAAATAATTACAGTCGGCTGTGAAACCAACTAATTTTGGCATAGTCTCTGGGAGCTAGAGAAGCCGCTGCACTCATGCGCGCCACCATGTTACAATGACCTGGACCATTAAGAACCTTCACAGACAGAACACAAAACTTTTATTCTGATAGTACTTTTTTTACTTCCCTTTTTGTAATTTTAACTATAAATTGTAAAAAGAGCTCAGGCTGAGACAGTTGGATATAAGTGTGTCAGATATACTTCACTTTTACTTTTCAATTGAAATGCCAAACTTGTTTTTTATATTAAATATTAGGCCTCAACTTGTATGTCTGTGTCTAAGTGTCTCCCTTCCCTTCTTCCATGTGTCATACAATGGAAAAAAATAAATAAATTAACTTGTTGTTTAAAATGAATATTGAACTGCACATGGTCTGATAAATCATATGAACATCATTGAACTGAATTGTAACATAATAAAAAGTACTGTTACTGAATTAAATTGATGCCCATGTTTAACAGTATATATAAAATTGTCCTCGGGGAGAGATGCACACACCAAAATGTTACGCATTACCGATAAATATGACCACACTTCCAGTTTCAATTGCACAATATAATGGATGTCTTCATTAATAATATATACCGGTCAAACAAAAAGTGTTATTACTGTTAATGACGTTGTTGGTGGAGCAGATTTTCTTCTTGGTGTGACAGCATTACAACACATTACCAGGGAATCTGTTATCATATAATCTGAGCTTGCCATTATTGCCACCGTGTTGTGTGTAGTTTTCTTTTTCTGCATTTGTGCCCCCTGAATCAGAAGAGCGTGGACACTGCTATAAGTCATCTGCATTCATCACATAACTGCACCGAACCATGACGGTACTGGAAAAATACACGCACCTTTAAACTCCGTACTCAGCAGTGTGTTGTTTTGAGTTCAAAGAGCAAATCATCACAGTTTATTAATCTTCTTTACAGTAAGATTTGGCAACTAGAAGAACTGCCTGTTGAACCCATTGACCTTTTAGCAAGATACGGTTAAACCATTCACTTATGCAAACGGTGTCATCATCGGTATACGATATGGTCTGATCGGTAATCGCCCATGGGGGGTATTTATTTTCCCAATTTCAGTGCGTATCACGTTTCGGATTGATTTTTTTGGGGCATTGTGTAACGCAAGTCTTATTCACATCTCTGCTCTAAATGGCCTGAGAGTGATGAGAATTTGGCAGCGTTGTAATTTTTTTTTCCAAGAAATCTCATTGTGTGGAAGATTTTGGTGCGAAAGCGCCATCAATCATGAAATTTTTCCCTCTTTTCAAAACGCTGAGGTGTGCAAGTTATTGAAATCGCTTGTGATCAACCAACCAATCAATCACCAGCTTTGTTAACTGCTGTGAGCTTTGGAAAGGGATCCTTGAGCACCTGATTTGACCTCTGATAAGGCTTATGCAGTTGCCAATGGGCTGTCAGCGCAATACAATATAAAGCTGCCAGTCAAGAAGGAGCCTCTCCTCTTACCTTTTATGTGTGTTGTGTATTTTGTATTTTCCTTCAAATATCAACCCGCAGCCATGCCCGCACCACTTTGTCTTTTCCACTTAAAGAGGTAACAGATGCAGTTTAGCATGCTGGTGTGTGTGTGTGTGAGAGCATGTTTTTCCTGTATACAAGAGGAGAAGAAAGACACAGAAGAGGCTCTGCTATCACTTTTAAAACATCCTGAGGAGGGAAACGGATACACTTGTTCTTTAGTGGTGCCCTCAGTGTGTAAAGAGGACAGGTGTCAGCCAAAGTGCATTTATCCCCTATCGACAACATTTCATTTTTTCCTTTCTTCGTTTCAGCTTTTTTCAAGAATCGATTCTTAAGAAGTTGATCTTCTTTAAAGCTGAGATCGACTGTGAGCCTCCATCCAAAAATGTTGGGATTAACCCCCTGGAGATGAGAGTCTTTAAGTAGCAATCAAGTCTATGGAGCTCAGATAGCTGATGTCACACAACTAAGGCAACGCCCTCTGGCAGGGTAGTTCACTGTTTACCTTTATATATGTATATACTAGACCAGTGCTTCTCAAAGCAGCAAGAAAATGGCACTTCTTAAGTTTTCTTGAAACAAGAAAAATTATCTTAAGTATCTTCAGCCTTAATAAGTAAATAAATCCAAAAAATCGTGGTATTAGATAAATACACTGAATTCAAGTCAATTACACACAGTAGTTGAATTTTTTGCAGTGTGACAGTTTTCAAATACCCCCTAACCAGCGCAAAGCACTTTTGGTTGGGGGAAAAGCGTCTTGCCCAAGGACACATCGGCATGTAGACTAGCATAGCCGTCTTTTCAGATCCAAATAAAGATTTGTTCTTAAAATGAAATCATGAACATGCTCACAAAAAATGCTCAAATTCTCAACTTAATTTTTAATAGAGATTGGCTAACAAAAAAAGAGACAAAAAAAAACACAATGCCTCGTCAATGTATTCTTTGGAATTCTTCAGAAGGAATTCTGACCTCTAGTTTCACCTTCTTCCCCTGTTTCTCTGCTTCAGCTGCATTGCTGCTGCAACGCTTCAATCACGACTCCATTGTTGACTTCACGTCAAGTTGGATCAAATCATCCTGGTATGGTATTATTAATTAAATAATAATTTTTAGGGGTTTTGCTTGGATGCTTAATTTAATTTGTTGTTGTTATAAATACCCCCTCGAGTAAGTCCAATTACCCTCAGAGGTACGAGCCTACCCCCATTTGAGAAACAGTGTACTAGACGACACATAAATTAGACAATATGTCAGGTGACTTCTTCGCAGGCTATTTCATCATAAAAGTGAAGATGGTGGATAGATGTTGTGCCAAAACAGTCAGAGACAGGCTAACAGGAGATTATTTCACCAGATCCCCACAGATCCAGAAGATGGGAGCAGAAGATGGGAAACCATCTTGGTAAACAATGGCACAGCAACGTTAAAACTGCACTTATTTACATTACACTGACCATTGCTAATGTCAACACTACACTAACTTACCTTTCCAGTGCAACAATATCTTTAACCGTTTGACTCCAGAGTGTTTGAATGTTTGTCACAAAGCCAGATTGCGTCCATTTGTTTCCCCTCCAGGCTCTTGAAGACTTTCAGTGACTCTCTGGAGTAAGATGAAGGAAAGTTAATCAGGAATTGGAAGATGTCAGGATACTGCAGGTCTGGAATAATGTCCTCGGTGTCTCTTTCCAACCTCATAAAAAGCAGGCCGGAGGCGTTTAGATATATTCAGTCTGTCAAGTTTTGCATTATATTGATCGATCTCCTTGGATTTAAAGTGCGCAGTGAACTCTTGACAGTTTGTATCGGGCATCGGCTCCACGTTCAATTTCCCCCCTTTACATAGAATATACAGGAAGATAATAATAATGTTTAAAAGGCAGGTTTGATGGGGTTCTTGTTTTTTAAGCATCAGTTTAACTGTTTGTTTTATTATTGTGTCACTGAAATTGTATTGGAGACTGCAAAAAGGTGTAAATAATACTTTCTTCTCTAGTATCTAGTATTTAAAATGGCTCTCAACCTTTATTTACGGCCTGAACACTCACACAGTGGTGCGAGGACCTATTGAAATTCTAATTTACACTTGGTTTTGCAAAGTTTGATCTGTCAACTGCTGACAATGTTTAAAGGCTATATAGGGATTTGGTGAAATGTCATTACAACAACACGAGTGAATAAGACGGGATGAGACAGGAAAATGGCGAGGTCACTTGCGAATGAGTCTGACGTGGTACTGTGATTCAAGCCGACTCTTCACAGGAGTAGCCAGACAAAAAGTGGCGAGGCTGGCAGATGTTGCTTTTCGGAAGAGACGCTCGATCAATCCTTTCTCCCTCGCGAGCACATGGAGTTCTCAGATCACAAAGCTGGATTAAAGGGTTACATGTAATTATAAATTAGGCGTATCACTTCCACCTGAAAAGACAATGCCTCCAATGTACTTAAATGTCAAGCGTGAGTCACAGTTTGTTTATTTAGTGTTTGCCCTTTGTGCGGACTTGTCTTGTAACACCAGTGATTACATTACACCCCTTTGTAATCCTTGGAAGATTACAACTGTAAAAATAACATATACATTTAACATTTAAACATTTAAGCATTTTTAGCAGATGCTTTTATCCAAAGTGACATAGAAGTAGCCTTGGAAAGAACTCCACTTGATGGAAATAGTGGACTGATAAAAGGTGAGAGTGCAGAGGTGGATACAAGTGCAGATGGGGATCGTGCATATATATATATATATATACATATGTACTTAAAAATAGTAAATTATTGGCACTCTTACAAAAATACAAACTAATTCAGAAATACAGAATTTATAAATATTATTTTCCACATTTATTTTGTTTTGTGAATTTGTTAATTTATACATTACTGTGTTAAGGGCCTGACATGGACCCTTATTTGTGTGGGGGTGTACTTTTATTGATGTTCAAATTCAAGTATATTATTTACATGGTTAAAATAGTAACTTTGGTCCACGTCACTGCATCTTTTGTTCTTACACATTCTGCGAAAAAAATGCAAAGATTAATTGCGTTGTTATTTTATGAATCAATACAATTGTACACTAAAAATGTCAATCATTGTCTTATATTTATTTGACTATCAATTGTCATACCTCGTCTTGTCTTTATAGTCTTCCATTTAACATTTTTATCACAAAGCTGAGCTTGTGATGAGCGACAGTTGGCTTCTGTTGAATATTGTGTCAGTGTCAAACAGGGCTGATTCACCATGTTCGAGTTGATCTGTCTGTTTCAACCGCTTCCATGGTCAACAATGGGGCTTTTGTTTCCAACACCATCAGCCCATAGGAGCCGTATAAGCGGCTCAAGTGGCCAACAAAGGACTACAACATCTGTGCTAATGCATGAGATTAATTCTCACCGTACAGACAGCGTGCAGTGTCAACATATCACATTCGAACAGTGATGCAAATCAGATGATCGAAATGTGCTTAAAAAAGTTGTGTGTGCAGCATGCTCAAACCTGACAGGAGGTGTGGTACAATGCACCAAGACAGTGGAGGAAAAACATTAGCAGGCATAACAAGTATAACTTGTAAAGAAAAGCAGAATCAATCCAACACTGACGACTGAAGGCCTTGATACTGAATTATATATGCAACTGTTCCCCCTTTTAAGTCACATTCCACAACAACTGAATATGTTTAATAAAGATTAAAATTACGGTGAACAACAGGGGCAAACGCACTGCAACGACGCAATTAATTTTTCTTATATGATATGCCATGTTTGTAGTAGTCGAGCTGTGATTTGCAAATTTGCAAAGTTTGCATTCCACTTTTTTCCCGCCATCTATTTTTGTGAAATGCTGCCACACTGCCGATGTCTTTGACATGGATGTTTGAGGACGACTGACTGTAGCCTAAAATGAAAAGGTCAAAGTAGATAGAGCAGAATTTTAGTCGAGCCAGAACGTATTGACTCATAAATAGTCGACTAGGACATTACAGCCCTACGGATATTATTACAATTTGACCTCATATCAACAGCTATTTGTGGTCTCTATTGACCGCATCAACCTGTGTCTCTGACTTTTTCACCACCTACCGTTTATGTCGGTGAACTCCCAATATTTGCTTTACCGCAGCTGACAGCACGAGAAGGTTGAGCAGGTCGGTGAGTGACAGACAGGGCACAATGGGCCAATTATTATATGTGGTTTGAATGAAATGATGGGTTATGTTTATTGCATCCAGCAGGCTTTTTTCAGTGTTTTTTTTAAGTGGATCGCTAATAACCCCACTTGCTTCATGTTTGGGTTATCACAGTTTATGTTGCCCCGACCTCTTTCACCCGACAAGAATCCTCAGCTCCTACCAGCAGTCACTGTACACTAAAGCCCGTGTTTGTGTTTTAACTGCAGGGTTGAGGAAGAGCACGCTCGCTGAGTTCAAAGTGTTTTCCCATGCGCTCAGTGAGTCCTAACGCCATCTGTCGTACGTGTGTATGTGTGTGTTACTCTACTGTCTTTGATGTGTTCAGTATAGGTCTGTGCATGTCCTTCCACCTTCTCATTCTCTATGGAGCTCAGGCTCCCCTTCTCCACTGACATCTGGACGGGCGTGAAACAGCTGTGTTTCCTACAGTCCCCCCTCAGGATTTATAGCCACTGTATGTGCACGCACACACACACACACTCAATACAGCACCTCATCCATTGTCTTTCATAAATCCTACCTCACACTACAGCCCACTCCCCTCTCCTTCATCTCCCTCACAGTTTGGTTACATTAAGACGTCTCTGCATTCAACGTCTGACACTGTTCTGTTTTATTCCACATGCGCAAGCTCATACATGTGGACCTTGATGGTTTCAAGTGTGTTCGGTCCTTACGCGACCCCCATGGCAAACATACCTCAAGCTCTGATCTCTTCTGCTTTCCTCTGTTTCCTCCTTCTCTGCTCATCTTCCCCCTGGGCAGCAACTCCATATAAAGAGCATTCTGTGAAGGAACAAGTCCGAGTTTGAAGATAAGGAGGGAGAAACATTTTATTCTTTTTATTTCCTGCTCCTTCTGCCATTTGGACCAAAGTGTGCTTGTGCTGCAGAAGGATTTATGGGATAAATTTGGCATTGTGATTCAGTCTCATACTGACAGCATGCATGTGCACATTGTGCTATCCACTGTCTGAAAGATGAAAAAGAAAGAAATAACTATAATGGTACAATAAAACAATTTACTTGACATATTAGAATTTGATGTAATAAAATGCCTGTCTTGATGCAGGTCCTCACATTTATATCTACAGCATATGGAATTAGATTTGTGTCAATATAAAACACTTTTTAAGAAGCAAATAAAATACTGATTTAATCATTCAAAAATATTCTATATTCTTGTTTGAAACTCGGAAGTAGTCACAGGCTTGGAGTTGCTGTCTGTCTGGAGCTTGTAATTGTTAGTATCTAACGTTTGTCAGGTTATAAACGTTAGATAATTATTTTGTCGGATGTCGATGGGGAAAACCTGGGGAACGAGTTCCTGACGGATAGCGACTCCAAAACCATGACTACTTTTGGTCCATTGAGCTGTCCCTCCAAAATCGGTAGCCAATCAGCAAGCAGCTTCCTAAGGCCCGCCCATGGTCAAAATCGCAAACAAAAAACCACGGTGCAAAGAACAAATCGAGGAGCGAAAAAAACAAATCAAGGTGTGCAAAGAACAAGTCAAGGCGCACCAAGAACCAATCAAGGAGCGCAAAGAACAAATCAAGGTGCACAAAGAACAAATCAAGGTTTGCAAAGAACCAATCAAGGAGCACCAAGAACAAATCAGGGAGCGCCAAGAACCAATCAGGGAGCGCCAAGAACACATCAAGGAGCGCAAAGAACCAATCAAGGAGCGCAAAGAACCAATCAAGGAGTGCCAAGAACACATCAAGGAGCGCCAAGAACAAATCAGGGAGCGCAAAGAACAAATCAGGGAGCGCCAAGAACCAATCAGGGAGTGCCAAGAACACATCAAGGAGCGCAAAGAACCAATCAAGGAGCGCCAAGAACACATCAAGGAGCGCCAAGAACAAATCAAGGAGCGCAAAGAACAAATCAAGGAGCGCAAAGAACAAATCAGGGATCTAGAAAGTGGATAAGTGGATCTAGAAACACAGCGGTGCTTTGATTTGTCCACAGAGAATCACTTACAGTACATGACTCAGTCGGAAAAAATGTTTTTGTGCAGCCTGCAGCCTCCTATCAAAACAAAGTTTGCTTACTACTTATTTTAATAAACACCAGATGCCAAAAAGAAAGAACAAAGAATGCTGCATGTCCTCTATTGTTTCTGTTTACTGTCACACTCTTTTGTTTTTGTGTGTGTAATCTATTGTCAAGCTTCATTAAGTCGCCCAGGTATGACATTAAATTATTAATGTAGCCAAAGCATGCGACATAAAGTGGTTTGTAATTTACCTCTTTGGTCCACACCCCCTGCGGTGAAAATGCAACTCAGATCTGGGTGTATCACTGAAAATAAGGCATCTTTTGGTGCACTCTGGGAGAGGGAAAGTGAAGCCAATGTGGAAGTAAACCTGTATTATCTTGAATGGAAACTAGGGGGCAGTCCAGTGGTTTCAGTCGGCATTAAATTCTGTGACAAAATGACCTTCCTTCTCACTTGATTTATATTAATATCCATATATTCCTGAGTTGTTTATGATATTGCTGCAGCAAGGTATTCCATAATTTTGTTGTATCGAAGCTAAAAGCAGTGTTGTAAGCTACTTTGGTTATGGTTTTAAAAAAGCCAGCAGCATCTGCAGACTTGGATGTTCTCGATTTAATGACTTAAAAGATCCATTATTAAATGGCTCTATATAATTATGAGCTTAGTGTACGCATCAAATAACTGGAAAATCAATTCTAAAATAAAGTACGAAGCCAGTGAAGGGAAGCTAATTAAGACGGGAGATCAATCACTTTAAATTCACTTCAAATAACTTTAAGGAACATTATTAGTGTAAAGAGCGTCAGAGTGTGTGTCATCCACGTCACGCCAACATATTTCATATCATCCATCATGACTTACAAATAACTGCTCACAGACAGTAGGTGGAGTGGAGACAGTCGTAGCAGTTGTAAAAACCCTGCGTAGTCTCACTTTGAGAGGTGTATTTATGATGAATGTTGGCATAAAGCTTCACATGGCTTTTTTTTCTCTTTTGAAATCAATCACAAATTTTAGATCTTCTCTCCACTGTTTCCAAGTGCATTAATCTACAGTAATTGTCTTGAAATTACCATGTAAAGTGCATTGAGATAATTTATGTAATGAATCGGTGCTATCCCACAATGGAGTATTAGGGCCACATTGAGGGAAAAAAAAAATCTTTGAGAATAAAGTCGTAAATTTACGACTTTATTTTTGTAAATTTATGAGGATAAAGTTGTGCTCGCCGGACCTCAACTCCTTCTGGATCCAAAATCTTAATTATCAGTCGGATTGTTACTTGAGAAACCACAAAACCCCTCTGAATGGCCCGCTGATGCTTCCACCGATAACCCTGCAGTGGACCAGTTCCGGCAATTTCCCCCTCCACAAAAGTAGCAATTTGCTCCAAGTCCGACTGGTTCTTTCTGCGGAAAAGATGCTTATTCTTGCATGTACTTTTTGAAGTCCTCATAATTATGACAATGTGATACTAATGTGCCAAAAAGATATCTCCTTGTTTGTGAAACCTATTCTAAAGTACAATTCCACGAAATGGTCCATGGCGCTCATTTTAACAACTCCATAGAATGCTTTGACTTTATTCTCATAAATTTACGACTTAAATATCGAAATGTTTTTTTCTCAATGTGGCCCTAATACTCCGTTGTACTATACAAATAACATGGAATTTAATTGAATAAAGCAGTGAAACGAGCTGGTCCAACCCACAACCATCCACATATGGTTACTAAAAAATACCAAATTCAAGGCTTCAAAATGGCAGTTCACAGAGCACCAGGTGATCTCATAGTGACTTGGCACTTAAGCATCTCATTCAAGTTTCTCATTGATCTCATTCAGCCTTTGTCACGATGATGCGTGCAAGTTCCAGACAACTGGTAGGTGTTGATGTGTAAACAAGGCCATGTCTCGGCCACACCTGTGAAGTCTGATTAGCTTTTCCTCTTTTATTTCATTCTGTGATTCCTCCTGCTTTTTTTTCCCTATTACATCCATCCACAAACATCGTAACCAAACAGCGCTGTCGCCCTCTGTCATTACATTTCTCACACCCAACCACCTACGGTTTTCAATCTTATTGGTGCCATATCATTAAAAAATTTTATGACACAGTCATTATATAATACTTTCATTTTTCTTCTACCCGTTAGAGCTCAATGGAGCTTTGTTTGTTTGGGGCTCAATAAAAATCAGCTATTAAATGACTATAAAAAAAGCTACTGTCATGACCTAGAAACTATTTGGAGACAAAACATCCCTTCACTGGCTGTATAATTGAGTCAAGTCAAGGCAAATCAAGTCAGTCTAAAAAAATGCAGCCCAAATTATTCAAATATTACAAAAGGATTTACATTCCTCACAACACACCCTCAAATCAGGGAAGGAGAAGCATATTATGTTTGATATATCTGCACGTCTTATGTCTTATGTCTTAGTTTGGACCAAGATGTTGAAGTTTTTGGCTTTATTAATTTGTATTTGTTGACTTCATACAAGCATTATTTTTGTTTGTTGTTGTTTGAGACCAAAGACTCTTTCACAAAAAAATTTGTGGGTGTATCCAGTATTTTTAACCTTGGGTGAAGCCGCTAATGAAAGGTAATTAACACCATTCCCAGTGCCAGTGACTGTTCTGCCCTGTTTATGTTTTTGCTTTTGTTTTTTTTAAACCTGTGTGTGTTACTTTATGTCACTGTGAATTGAGATGTCACATGTGCCAGGGGGAGGAAATAAATCACCACCACTATAGCTCTCAGTGATGTTACCATGGTAACTGTTTTTCATCTTTTAATTTTGTTGCTCTTAAAATCAATTGTTTGATCTCACTGATGAAATAAATGGCCCGAGAATGAAAGTGCATGGAAATAGAAACACTGATAGAGCTGACAGAGAAGAAATCAGTGTGTTCACCTGGGTGTTACTGTACGTTCCCACTGAAGACCCATTTAAAACCTGGGATTAAATTGTTATTTGACCAGTGGAAATGGGGTAAAGGAAGGAATCTGAAACTCCCCTCTGGACCAGAGGTGTCAAACTCAAATGACCTGGGAGCCAGTCAGAAAAGTGGAACCTTTAAGTCATGTGGGCCACATGTTATCGATTGGGGGCCGCCAGTTTGACACCTTTAGAACAGTAATTCCACAAGGCCGTGGCGTACTTTCTGCACACATCACAGACCCTGGTATATACTCCCTCGGACACGTCTGGTTCCCAGATGAACTGCACAGGGGAGTCGGGGTGTCAGACAATTCGAAGGTTGCCAGGTCGAGGCTCAGATGATTATCCTTGGCGACTACTTCTTTTGTTGTTCTTTCTGCTTGGTGACCGGGGCTTAATACTCCACCTACTGGTGGTGTGGAAATTCAACGCACTCTTTGCGTGCAGTTCCAAAATCTGGGCTGCAGTTTGCGTCATGTGCACGGTGTGCATTGGGTCCACATGTGCTGTGCATTGTATTGTCTGCACCAGTAAGATCAGCTTTATCACGGATGTTGTGTGTATTTGTGAGAGTGAAAATATGTGTGTGCATGAGTCATTACTTTGAAAGTTGTTAAAGTGGGACCTTCTTGTATGGGCCTACAGTATATTTTTTATGCTGTCTCCACAACAAAACATTGTGTAAATCACATGACCCTTGTCTCTAGTACATCTAAACTCTCATTCTTGAGTACAAAAACCATACGATGAGCAAAATGAGCAATTATGCACTCATACAAACATGTTTATGGGTCGTAAATTCAATTAAAACCCTCCTAAATGTCACACTGGACCTTTTAAGTGTTTCAATCAGAATGTGTTCTGCATGGGTTGTGGTCAAAGTGCTTGCATGAATCTTAGCTTTTTATCTCCTCTAATCCTGAGGCAGTTTTCATTCATCTCTTGAAGTGATGCTTTCCACTTACCATAACTAAGTTGTTTGCTTTTCTCATTTGCGAAAACCCCTTGAAACTATCTGAGAAGCCCAAGGTGACAGCTGTTTGGGAAATGATAGCTGCTGCACTGCTATCTTTAACGGCTCAAAGGTCATATGTTTTGCCTGATTCAGTTTTTAGCCAAACACTAACACCATTTACTTTGCCCCCTGATTTAATACTACACATCAGAGTTATGGGATGGAATGTGTATTTTGTCTGAAGTTTGGAAAGCTTTTCTTGACAAAATTGCTTGTGCCTATGTATCAGTTTTAATAATGGCCATACATGTATGTGCTAAGCTTTTAATTTAATGATTTATTTGAACATAATGTACTGAGTAAGTAATTCATTGGAAATCTTTCCTCCATGTGTGTCTTTTGTGCAAGTGTGTGGTTTGCACTTGATGGACTGCAGCTCCCGTTATAGCTCCAGAGCAGCGATTAGACTCTGTGAGCTGATTAATATTCCCCAGAGACTCTGGGCTAGGTGAGGGAAAACGATTATGGGATGTACAGATAATGGAGAGATAATGCCCCCATGGATCACACTGTCAAAACAGACGGGACCCAGAGTGTGAGGAGGAGGAGGGGACGACAGGGCAGAGAGTGACGGGTACAGATAGGAGGTTAACTTCTCCAAAACTTTTAATGTGCACAGGATGGAAACTTTACACAGGGTAGCTATAGAAGGTGAAGGAAAAGAAGGGAGGGACTGAGATGAAGAAAACAATGGATGTAAATCAGTGAGTGGGGGATTATAACTACATTCACATTACCAGACACATTGTTCAAATCTGATGGAATGCAATATGATTTTATACATTTTTATACACGGCAGAGACATGGTTGGCGCTGTTGCTTTGCAGCAAAAAGACCCGGGGTTCGCGACCCAGTTGGAACAAGGACCTGTTCAGGATGTACCCCTCCTTTCGCCCTGCGTCAGCTGGGATTGACACCAGCAGCCCGGCGACCCGCATGGATGGACTTTCATAACTACAAGTGCTGAATGCACATAAATACCTTTTTGTGAGCATCATCAGAAAACATTATATGAGACCACTGAAGCAGGAGATTGCTTAGATAAGATACGATGTGAGTGGCCATGTACTGTGTCCATGTCCGTGTTATGAAGAAAGGAATGGAGAAAAGATGAATACACAGAGATATGGGAGGGCAGTAGAGACGGAAAGGGACATGGACCGAGTCATGAGAGTTGAGGAAATAGATCAAAATGGGCAGAGAGCAAATCAAAAGGAGAGAAAGGTGATCAGCGGGGTTGAAGACAACAAAGGGCATAGAAAAAGACAGGGGGAGCTACTGGAAGACAAGAAAGAAAGAGGGATGCAGGGGAAGGAAGGAAGGGAGGGAGCTTAGAAAAAGAAAGGGAGGATAAGAATGGATAGAGGGGAGGCGAGTCAGCAGCAGAGCAGAGGAGTAAATCCAGCCAGTGTTTGTGGCCGGGCATTATCTATGCCAACATAATAACGTCAGCGGCGAGCTCCGCTGACAAACAGCGAGAGTGAGAGGAAGAAGGAGAGAGTGAGGGAGGTGATGTGAGGCCATACAGCAGAGGAAGAGGAGGACGACGACAAAGGCTGTTTAATTAAAGTTTGAGGAAGCGGGAGGACAACATTGAGAGAAAGTGGGGAAAAAGGAAGAGACGGAGACAACTTTTGAGAGTTTTCAGTGCGTCAGCGAGTGCTCAACACTTTTCAGACCTGTTATTAAAATCTACACTGGGTGATCTGGTTACAGTCAGGAGGCTAAGATTACAGGTGTATATGCAGCAGAGACACACAAAGGGTATCTGGTTACCCGCACTTATGACAGAAATGCCATGGACCGTATCTAACATACTTAGAACATCTCTTTTTTTTGTTCATTTGGATCAGGAAATGTATTTTATGGTATACGCCTTGTTCAGCAATTTTGCAGTTGAGACAAGCACTATAAAAAGGTGATGAGGTGATGTTTCGCTCTGAAAGTACAGTCTGAGTATCTGAGATGCTCTCCCCACACCCACAGCCCACTTAACGTAAGTAATTCTAAACCAAGGATTACAATAATACCTCATACAACTGTAAATGTATGTGCCAAAGATGAAATGATTCCCCAGGAAAGTTTACTTTCATAGCCCTACACTTATCTAACAGCCTGTGGGGACAAGCTCATTCTGCAAGTGTGAAATTAAAGTTGGCCGAATGCTTATAATGAAGAGTTTATTTGTAAGCGGTGGTGGTGTTAATGGAGATAAAGAATCCAATCATGGAGAGTCACGGGCGATTGGCTTTGACGAGTGAGCTGATGTCGATACAGTTCACACAGACACAATCTTTACATCTGAACATAGGTCATCACATCTTAATAGAGTGCAATAAACAAGCTGATTAGTTCTGTTAACAATGTTAATTATCCAATATGTATACGGTGCAAAGTGAAGCTATAAGCTTTAAAGAGGAGAAGCCCATTATTCCACCTATTCCATTTAGTCTACTCTGCAGGATGGCATGTCCAGAGACTGCTACATGGACATTTTCTAACTTTATGTACATTAAAACTTCATTATGTAACTTTCAGAAGACCTGATTCTTGCAGTTTGTGTTAAGTTGCAGTTTGCATTGAGTTAGACTCTTCTTATAGTTTGTTCACGCTCACTTACCAAACTTAGTTGAAGGACACAAACTCAGGTTTGCGTGGGAATGAAAAAGCCTCCATTTTCACTATTACAAGTCAGTGACCCATCAAAATGATTTCAAAGTTGTTATATGTATAGAACGTACACTATATAAACAAAGGTATTTGGCCAAACCTGTTAAGGATTGAATTCAGGTGTCTCAATCAGGTTTGTGCCTGACCCCTTATCTCCATCCTTAACGACCATCTTAACGTTTCTTCATACTAAGACATTTTGGACAATGCTATGCTTCCAACTTTGTGGCAACAGTTTGAGGAAGGTCCCTTTCTATTCCAGCATGTCTGTGCCCCAGTGCACAAAGCAAGGACTGTAAAGACATGGTTTGGTGTGGAAGAACTCGAATGACCCGCACAGTGCCCTGACCTCAACCCCATCGAGTGCCTTTGGGATGAACTGGAGCAGAGATTGTGAGCCAGGACTTCTCGTCCAACGTCAGTGCCTGACCTCATAAAAGCTCTACAGAATGAATGGACACAAATCCCCATAGAAACACTTCAAAATATTGACGAACATTTTTGTAATGGTCAGGCGTCCCAATACTTCTGTCCATATAGTGTATCCAATCAGCCAATCACATGACAGCAACTCGGTGCATTTAGGCATGCTCGGGATGACCTGCTGAAGTTCAAAACAAGCATCAGAAAGAGGAAGGAAGATGATTTAATGAGGCGTGGTTGGTGATGTCAGATGGGCTGGTCTGGGGATTTGTGCTGATACTCTATACAGTAAGAGGGCGGTCAGAAAAGCAGAGAACATCCAGTTCTCTTTGCAAAAAATGCTTTGTTGATGCCAGAGGTCAAAAAAGAATGGCCAGAATGGTTCAGAATTATAGCAAGGCAGAATATCATCTCTGAATGCACAACACGTCAAATGTTGAAGAAGATGGGCTACAGCAGCAGAAAAAACACAGGCTGCCACTTCTTCCACTTGAGGTGTCGGGTGTACCTGCAAAGCACTGAACTCAAATTAATCCAGAGGTTTGCAGCCTCATCTGATATCAACACTGGCAGGTTATTAGGATCATTCTGTCAAAGTAATCTACAGTGCACCCATCTATCCTGCTTTTCCTCCTATGGTCACAGGGGAGCTGAGGCCAATTATGGCCTCAAAAGACCGGTTACTGTACACCCTGGACAAATCAACAGCATCCATTCACATTCATACAGACACTCAACTTAGTACCCGATTAATCTAACTGTAACTGTTAGACCATTGACCTGTGGAAGGAAGAATGACCAGGAACATCCACGCAAACCACAAGGAGAGCATACAAGCAACACATTGGGGAGGCTCCAGTTCAACAGTGTTTTGCACTGTTGCCTCACAGCAAGAAGGTTGCTGGTTTGCATCCAGGCTTTTCTGTGAGGAGTTTGCATGTTCTCCCTGTTTTCTCTGGGTACTCCAGTTTCTTCTCACATGTCCAAAAACCATGCAGAGGTTAATTGAACACTCTAAATATGCTGCCCATATGAATCACTGTCCGTCTCTATGTGTTGGCCCTGCGATGGGCTGGTGACCTATCCAGGGTTAACCCATGTCAGCTGGGATTGGCACCAGCAGCCCTGTGACCCTCATGTGGAGGAAAACCTTCAAACCGCCATGCCCACCTATAATGTATATGTACAGTCGATGTTTTACTGCATGCTATTTCTGCCCTGCACCAAACTGACCAGGGACAAATGGAGGACTACAGTGTAAGTGCTCTTGTCACTCAAGTTGACCAGCATCTCTGACTGTAGTACTACAGTAGACAAAGGGGAAAAAAAGCCCTCAAGTTTTCTTTGTGTAACAATGGTTAGCCTTTATATGCGCACACCCCTCTGTGAGATGAATGTCCTTCATGAGTTCCCTCGGTTTGTAGGACATTATATCTGTCAAAAAGTGTTAAGCTGCTCAAACATTCTGAGGAAAGTTATAGGTCTCAGTGTGAGGAGCACAACAAGGTTCCTGCTGTGACTGTTTCTGTAGAGATATGTGTGTATTCGTCCATATCCTCCATCATTGTCCTTTCTATCTACAGCTTCATAATTGACCTTTTGTTTGTGTCCAACCATCTGTGTCACTGCAACTCTCCAGTTTGAACGTTTGTCTCTTTTTGGCGAAACTGTGTGTGCTGTCCATTGTTCTCTCTCTCTCCCTCCCTCTCTCTCTCTCTCTCTCTCTCTCTCTCTCTCTCTTTCTCTCTCTCTCACACACACACAGTCTCTCTCTCTCTTTCTCTCTCCCCCTTTTGCAGTCCATCACTGGTGTAGGAGAATGCTGGAATTCAAAGCATGCAGTCTGCACTTCCTGTGTTTTGCTCACGTTGCTAAGGTAGCACTTCCTGTCTCAGGACCTAGAAAAGAGTGCTATGAGTCAAAACATGTTTACCCAAGCTCACACATATACTACACCGTATGTCCACTGTTCATTTTGTAAGAAAGGAATTTGTCTTCAATGGATTATGGAGTAGTACAGACACACGTTTGAAGACAAACGGGACTTGGAGTTCTGCAATACATAGCCTGGCTACTGCTGTTCTCACCATCATAATTCAGTCTGGGAATCTTAGCACAATCTATATACCAAGTACAGTGGAAGAACTCTGAGCATATGTTGCTATGTACTGTATGTATGAAATGATGAAAGTTCAAACGCATTCATGTATGCTCATTTAGACACATTTGCATTAAATCTTCAGTACAGCACGTGATATTGAATGTAAGTTATTAAATCTTAAGATAAATATATCAAGAGACAAGCCTGGCTTGATGTCAGTATAGTTGAGTGTCGTCTGCATAGCAATGACATGGTAAGCTATGTATGTGGATAGCTGCCCCTGAAGAAGTTGAATATTGCTGGAGTGGGGGTTAAATATGTTTGTCCATGCCACGAGACACTCAAGGCCACTACATTAGGTTGTAGATATTCTGATCCACAAACTTGACATCTGTTAGTTTTGTTTCCTGCCACAACCCGAAGGTTTCTTCAGTAAATACATCTAAGCAAACTTTTTGAAATTGATCAAAGCAAAGCTCTCGTTCAGGAGCTCGTTCAAATACCTCATGTGCAAAAAGATCAAAATCAAGCCAAAATGGCAGCCTTCCTGTTGGATTTGGGTCATGGGGCCAATGAAATTTTTTGTTCCACCTGACCTTATACACGTGTGAACCAATTTTTCGTACATTTTTCTGTCTGTGGCACAATTATTTGCGCCTCCCATTCCCAGTTTTTGTAGTTATCTTCCTCTTCTTTCAGCTTTTCCCTTCAGAGGTCCCCAAAGCGGATCATATGCCTCCATCTTGCCCTCTCCCTTGTGTCCTCTTCTGTTACACCAATTGTCCTCATGTCCTCCTTCACAACATCCATGAACCTTCTCTGTGGTCTTCTACTTTTCCTCCTACCCAGCATCTCCATCTTCGAGATCCTTTTGTCCAAACCATCTCAACCTCACCTCTCTTACTTGTATCTCCAAACCATTCCCTGGAGTATTCTCATTTATAATCCTGTCCAATTGGGTCACTTCCAATGCAAATCTCAAAATCTTTTAGACAGTGCCACAGTCTCCAGGTCTCACTACCGTCTTGTAGACCTTCCCTTTTACTTTTCCCTGCTATCCGCCTGACACTTGTCTCCAGTGGTCTTTGTTAGCATGGTTAGCTACGCATAAACTTCAGTTAGATCTGGGGCTCCCACAGTTTAATTTGGATTTTTTTTCTTGTACAAAAATTCCATAACAATTAACTCTCCTTGAAACAGCAACTAAAATATGCTTGACAGGATCTTAAATGTAAAACTAAAAATACATTTTAATCAAGGTATAGGGTAGTGTGACTCCTTTGAACATTCAGTGTAATCTTGCCTTGTTTTCTCCCTCTTGTCACTGCCTCTCTCCTTCTCTCTTTGCTCCTTTTGACCCCGACTCGGCCACAATGGAAGATTGAAATACAGTCGTTTTGTGAGAGTCATCTCTCTGTCTCTCTCTGGTCCTGACAGCCTGTGACAGTACGGAGAGGGACCTACGCTCACACATACACACACACACACACACACACACACACACAGACACTCTTTGAGTCTTGAAGAAAATGCCATTGTCAACATTTAGAGGATCAAAGCGTGGAGAGTGTTGACTGTGGGCTTTAAAGACAGAAAAAGGTGATGTGTAGCTTTGACTTGGGACTTTGTGAAACGCCGTTTTCTTGTATTTATCAGTTGTCTGACAGGGAGATAATATCTGTCAGGGGGAACCACTAGTAGGGAAAGAGGTGAAGTGATAATTGGTGCATGATCTGTTTGAAGTGAGTTAGTTCATGTTTGGGATGAGAAGTGGCAGGATTCTGCAGAGTAGACGTCGTCCATTGAACAGAAAAGGTTCTTGCCTGTTAAGACCTTTAGCATGATTTCTCTTACATCTCAGTTTTAGAGCCTCAGGGTGGAGATTCTCCGTGCAAAGAATTGCACAGAGCAGTATCTAATTTAATGTCTCTAATGTTATTCTTGCTTCACTGAGCTATTGGTGATGGTTATCTTTTAAATTCTGTAGCCACTGGTGCTTTGTGCAGTCATGTGACCTCCTGTCAAAGTCAAAGAGCCAGTTTCCAGGTCATTTGTCAAATGTGAAACCATACATGAAACTTAATCTTTATAAACAGTGTGTGGCACTCCTATTATTGTGGGTGTGTGGGGTGGGTACGTGTTAATAAGCAGATGCTCCTGGTGTTTTGCGGAAGATGAAGGCTGCGGCACACCTCCATGCTGTCATAGTTTCCACTTAAGTGACTTCATGCAAATGATATGTGGTAACATGCAAATCCCTACACACGCACATGCACATGCACACACGGTATAATGCACACATATTTGTGTCTAGCAAAGGAGCTCATCAAAACCACAACTTACACAAATCTACATCACATTAACATTTGTTATGCATATACACATTAGGACAAGCTCTTAGTATATCAAACACAAAGCTGCAGTCTCTTAGTCATGTGTTCAATAGTGTGTGACTCAGCACAGTTTAACCAGCTAGATGTGCTGATTCAGCACTGAACAACTGTTAATCAAAGACAACAGCAGAGGTGGAAACAGCATTTCCCTGCCCCCCGCTGATGCTGTGAAGGGTGCACAGCTGTCAGGTGAGAGGTTTGGCAGGTATAGGGGTGGCCATACATCCGGATTTCAACTGCACTGTTGGGCGCAGCCTCCAGCCAGATGCTCAGTTGTTGTCCTCTTTGGCGTTGCACTGGAACACAGCTTAACTTCCAGTGCCCTAAGATCTAGCGGTGTCAATCAAATATTATGTCTGATATGTCATTGGTTTAAAGCGTAAACAAGGCTTCCGTGTGGTTGCTCAGCACGGAAAAGACGGTGCTGCTGCCGTTCAACAGAGCATGGCTTTATCAGCAAAAACAGCGAGAATGACTTTCATAGGTATTGCACTATTTGATGCTGTGACGTTGAGGGAAGGGAACCATTGAAAGAACAACGCCGCCCCGCTACTGCCCTTTTCTGTAATGCTGTTTTTCTGAGAAGCTTGTACATGTACCAGAAGGTCCTTGGAAACTCCTGCCAGGAAAGGGCAGAGATTTGCAGATTGACATTCAACGATGCATTTACTTATTTATTTGTTACATTTAATTTTCACTGAAAAGATTCAAGAGAAGCTAGTAGTTCTAGTCCTGTTTTTTTGTCCAAACATTTTAAGTCCAGAAATGTTCTGCTTTCTTGGTCTTTTGCCAATATCCGCTGGTACGACCTTCGACTCCACTTTGACTTTATTGACGGATAAGTTGGTCTGAAAAAATTAGAAGTCATTAATTGTAGTGTAGTAGTGTGTCCTCCATGTTGGTTGTTGTATTCTGTATGTTGTTGTAGGAAGAAGATATTTGTAAACTGCAGATCCACTTTACAGTGTTTGTGAGATTAAATGCTGCACAAAAAAAACCCCCAGATGTGTTGGTGTGATAAAAGTCATATCCGTCTGCATCAAACTCACAATCTCCGTCCTAAATAAAAAGCAAAAATACTTTGCATGAACACTATAATGTAACGAAGAAAAAGGTCCAAACTGCTGTGCTAAGCTGAAAACGCATTCTTTGAAATGGAAAACTATTTTCTACTCTGAACAAAGCCCTTTAAAAGAACATGTCACTTGTTTACACTTGCACCAGAGGTACACCCATTAGAGGCAGTTTGAGATTGAGTATCTTGCCTGGGGACACTTACAAATGTGTACAGCAGGAGCCGAGCATCGACTCATCTAGCGTCTGGTTAATGGTCAACCAGCTCCTGTTATGATCTGTTGTTATTATTTAGAGTGTGACCATTGCCATGAAATCACCAAGAGGATGATGATAATGATGATGAGGTTATTTGCGGTTATTTGGTCACGTAAGAATTTCACTTGTGAGGTTTTTTTGGACAGCAGACCGTGTCTGTTTTGAGGATGTGAGAACATGCTAAATGTTGCAACACGGATACCACATTACACCACATCCCCCCAAGAAACCCTAGGTCTGGTCAGAAAGAAAGAATAGTTCCTCTTTCTTTGTTTGTTCCCTTCGGTGTTCATGTGAAGGACGAGTGTAGAGCAGCGTGATGAGAAGGGCGTGATGGAGAAAACTGCAGGGATACTCGAGGAGGAAAAAATGGATCTTAGCACTTCTCTGTGAAAAACAGGACAGGCAGAAGAGAAGGGCAAGCGTGCACTTCTTGTTTCACTTCTGCAAACCTCACTGCTTATCTCGAAAATGAGCTCATAACTAGTTACCGTAACCAAGAGCCTTTGGGACAAATAAAGTTGTTCTTAAAATACCACACACTGTCCTGGGGGATCTGTTGGCTCCAGTGCACACTCCAGTTTTTTTTTTCAGAAGAACTTAGAGTCAGGGTTAATGAACAACTTACTGAGTTTCTCTGAGCAGATAAACTCTCTTCAAGTATTTTCAGGCCAAGCGTGAGGGCACGGTCAAATGCCTGTTAAGACCTTGGGAAACTGAGCTCCCAGTTAAGGAAAGTTAATTTCCCAGGTGGAACAAAAATGTATTTAATGCATCCCGCTGTCCAATGAAAAGGAAAAGTTTGAAATACACTTCTTAAATGCAGCAAAATTGTTGAACCCTTCAGATTTGTGTAAAAGTTCAGGGTGTTCTCATATAATTGTCATTTGTAATTCTCAGGAAATCCTTTTCACTTCAGGGCCTCCGGCAAGTACCTCTCCTACTGTGTTGCAACAGCCCTGACGATGATACATGAATAAGAAAAAAAAATACTCATACAGTATAGTGCAGCAATTGTGACTTAAGCTCCCTGCAGATAATAACAGGAAATATTTCAGGATGATGTGCAGGAAGGCTGACTACCGTTCTATTTTGAATCTAAACATGCTCTTATTTGTTAAATGACGAAGAGAACCATGTCATTTTAGTCTGGAAAATTAGGTAATTGTGGCAGATCATTGTTGTGTTTATGAGAGAATGTTTGAGCTGTTAAAATTTGGTCTTGATTAGACTTTGAAAACCTGGGTTTTAATGGATGAATTTATCAGCCCTTATTGGAAATAACCACTCATAATCCCATCCTGAAGTCCATCCTAGAATATGCAAGCATGTTTAGTGACATGTAATGTAATGTAATAATGCAAAAAGTGCGTTGACATGTTTCCGCTTTGATGCTCATCAGAACTCCTGGGAATAGTGGACTGGTATATGGTTTGTACAAGAGAGTGCAAACAAGTGTTGGGATGGTTAGCATTGCTACTAGGGGTGCCAACTTCCAGATAAGAAAATAAGGAACATATTGCACTTAAAACACGCATTTGTTCAACACGGAAAACGTCTTTTAACTTGAACATATGCAACAAGTCCTAATTTTATGGAATGTTTGGCAACCCTAATTGCTCCACAACATACTAATCAAGCGTAAATATGACATTATTTTCCTTGGATTCAGTTCATTTGGAAAAAAACTCTTGACCTTCCATGTCCAAAATCCATTTGAAGGGCTACTTACCCCTTACACTTCACCCTACCTCTCTACTTCAACATGAATCAAGACTCCTTGCCCAGACACACAAATATTCCTGTCTAGCAAAGAGGAGCTCATCAAAACCACACATTTACAGCACATTAACATGTACTCTATATATTTCACAGTTACAAAAGCTGAGTGAGTTAGAATTGAAGGCTTTGACAAAGTACACTCAATACAAATGACAACGTCACTTAAAAAAAGCCTGTAAATTAAGTCTATGGGGATCCACTTAATTTATGGGCCTATGTCGTGTAAGGATTTGCTATCAGTGATGTGTTGTCATGTTTATTTAATGAGCAGCTTTGGGAGATTTGCAACTTGCAATATTTGTGAATGCTTCCCCTCACCAACTTCAATCTTGACTATCACAAGACTTGAAGTCTGACTTTCACTTCACAAAAAGCTCAAATTTAGACAACATGATGGAGAATGGCATATGGTTTTGTTGGCATGCTTTCTGTAGTTAAATCCTCATACTTTCTGTAATTAAATCCTCAGCTTATAACTTGCAAACAAGTGTTCAGCATAATGTGCACATGTCGTGTGCTTGTGTGTGTGTGTGTGTCCTGAGACAGAGGGTGGACTGAGGACAAAGTGTGGGAGAGCCAGACAAGGCCGCTCATGGAGCCACAACACCCCCACAGCAAACAAGAGTGAGACCAAACCACCAGCCCAGCCCTCACAAACACACTCTCAGCACATGACAACACTATTGTGGTAGAGGGAGACTATGTTTGTGTGTGTGCTGTGGTGTCCGTGGGGTGGAGTGGTCATCTGGGTTTCCTCCAGAGAGTCAAACAACTAGAATGAGGGAGATTCACTTCCCCATCAGGACAGACAGATAATATTGACATAGTCTGTCACAATAAGAGGCAGACTGAGCCAAAATCTCTTACCTAGGTCAGGATGAAAAGTTTACTGGAAATTTAATCAAATGAAACATTTCTGTGTGTGTACTTGCATTTATATCCCTGTGAGGTCCAAAACAACTAGCAAACCTATCTTTGTGAGGACAGTTGAACCTTGTTTCAACATTTTGGTCCCCACAAAAGTAAAGATGATTTTTCAGAGATAAGACCTGGTTTTAGGGTCAGGGATATACTGTAATCGGGTTTAAGTTAGGGTAAGGGTTAGGGTTAGACACTTGGTTAAGGTTAGGGTAAGGGGCTAGGGAATGCATTTTGTATCTGATGTGTCCTAACTAAGATATAAAAACAGGTTTGTTTGTGTGTGTGTATTATGGTTGCATGTTCAGCTCATAGTGAGTCACTTGTGGGGAATCATGTTTCCTCAGGTGAGAGGAATATTACTCTCACACATATCAGCTAACGGTCAGTAGTGAGTCAGGAAGGTGTGTCTGTGTGCGTTCACATCAGCCACTTTAGCATCTAACTGCCACTAAAGTGCATTTCCATTTGGAATAGTACTAAAATAACCAGCCGATTGGGCGACATTCCGTTCTTCTGCTTATCCGGGTCCGGGTCACGGGGGCAGCACCACATTAGCAAGGAGGCCCAGACAGCCCTCTCCCTTGCCACTTCTACCAGCTCCTCTGGGGGGATTCCAAGGTGTTCCCAGGCCAGCTGAGAGATATAATCGCTCCAGTGTGTCCTGGGTCGTTCCCGGGGTCTCCACCCAGAAGGACATGCCTGGGGAGGTGTCCACGAGGCATCCTAACCAGATTCCTGAATCACCTCTGCTGGCCCCTCTCGACGTGGAGGAGCAGCGGTTTTACTCTGAGCCCCTCCCAGATGTCCAAGCTCCTCTCTCTATCTCTAAGGCTGAGCCCAGATACCCTGTGTATTCGCGATCTCATTCTTATGGTCATTACCCAAAGTTCATGCCCATTGGTGAGGGTTGGCATGTAGATCGAACGGTAAACTGAGGGTTTCGCCTTTCTGCTTAGCTCCCTTTTCACAACAACAGACCAGTTGAGCATCCGCATCACTGCAGACTGCCCTGATCCGCCTGTCGATCTCCCACTCCATCCTTCCCTAGAGAAAGGGTATTCGTCCCTTCCTTGCAATCGATGTAAATAGTCTGTTGAAGTTGAAGCAAATGCCCACAGTCTATTCTCATACAAAGCTTGAGGTCTTGTTGAGACAGACTTTTTCCTACCATGCACCATAGTCATGCAATTATCTCCAACAACTCTTAAACTAAAAACATTCACATCCATTAATGATTTTAAAAGTATAATAAAGAATGAAGTGAGGGTAGAATGTCATTGTTTTTCTTGAGAGGCCATTGTGCTTGAATAGTTCTGTTTCTTTTTTATTGTTCATTTGTGGATCATGTACGTGTTTTATATAGTTTAGATTTTGTATGGCTGCTACCTTGGCCAGGTCTCCCTTGTAAAAGAGATTTCTAATCTCAACGGGACTTCCTGTTTAAATAAAGTTAAATGAAACATGGAGGATGGATGCTGGATGTTTAACAGCCCAAGTCCTTCGGGGCGCTGCTCATCACCAGTGCAGCGAGGCAGATGGTGATGGACGTTAACCTGCCAAAGCACCATGTTGTAGAAATTGAGAGGCACTTGTCTTTTTTACCTGCCCAATAAGTGAACTTGTCTGCATACATGCATGTAAACATCTATGGGTGCCTTCCTGCTAAATCTGTGCCCTGACCACTGTGACCTTGCCTCAAGTGTGTGTGCATCTTGTCAGGTGTGCGTCAAACGTAGGCGGGCCCACCGCACTGTTTACACACAACAACTCTGTGCGACCTCGGAGGTTGCCGGTGACCGTGATTGGCCGCCAGCTACCAGCTCATTATGCCGCTCACCCGGGGACACTGTGCCAAGAGACACACTCTCCATTTGTTTCACAACACACGGATAAAGTCGCACACACTCGTCAGAGGGACACTGCAGGTATGGCAGGCAGCCATGGGCACACGCCGCCTCTCCTGTGTGTGCACACACACATCAGGGTAACGCTGAGTCTGTCCGGCCTCTGTGACCTGCCTGAACTTTGGCTCACCCCCAGCGGTTCATTTCACCACACAGCCTCACACCTAGATGTCTGCTGGCTGCTGGAGCAAACCATAGGTTCATGACCTACAGAAGAGAAGGGGAGGAGAGGAGCTGTTTGGTGTCAACTTTAGAGGAACTAAGTGGCCATGTATCTTGATGACAGTGTGTTGAAAATGTTTGTTCTGCAAAACTGGTGAGAGAATTATTTTCTGTTCACAAAAGATAGTATCTCAGGACAAAACTATCAACTCATCAAATGAATTGGCAGGCTCTGAAAACTTTGAGATGTTGTTGACTTTACTAGGGCTGGGGAGCATATCACTAGTTCATATTGATCATGTCCTTTGCTTTGTGGTATGCCACTGCCTCAGTAATGTCTGTGTAAAAAAAAATGTCTCCACATATCTCCACATGTAGCAGCAAAAGATGTTGCTGGCCGTGCCGCACAACCTGTGTAATCCAAAGGGTGTGAGCGACGACAGTGGTAGAACATGTTCGTTTGTATTTCCACTCTTGAGGGCTACGGTCGTCTTGCATAATTTGCACATTGTGGTCGGACTGGCGAGGAAAATGTTCCGCTATCAAATGTTTTTTTTCTATTGATATTGTGGAAGTGTTTATCGCGGTATATACTGTTATCGTATTATCGCCCAGCCCTAGCCCTTACTCGTGCTTTTGTTGCAGTGAGGTTGCTGTAAACCAAATTTTAGTTTTAAAAAACCAGGAATACAAGAGTCTGTTCTCAGGATTAGAAATGTACATGTCTTTTAAAGCCAAAACCAGAGTTTAGGAATTACTTTTACATGTAATGCATTCAAAAAATTAACATGAAATTTACTTTCATAATAAGAACAGTAAAAAGTAAAAAACAAATATGTAGTTGACCGTAATGTTTAGTTCAAAATAAATACAAATTCAATTTTTTTATACCAATGGTCATGAACTTTCCCTCAGGGGATAAAAAAAACTTTTCAGTTTATTTTCTGCTTATATTTAGCGTATTCTCCACATTCCAATAAACCTTAATCTGTAAATTAAGAGGAAACAAACCCTAACCCTTAATCCTAAATAGCAGAGAATGCAAATACATAAGGACAATTTGGTTTGAGGTTTGTGTGGAGGTTTGAAAAGCGTATAATGTCATTCAACACCTTTAATATCAACGCTAGATTTCCTTGGTTGCAAAAGAAACACACACCGTCACTCTCGCTCTGTGTGAATCTTAGAAATTCATTTTTACATAGTTCTACTGTTACGTAATTGAAACGGTCTCTTTCCTCAGTGTGCCACCAAAGACATGGCTCTCACATGAGTCACTCAGGTTTGAGTGACTGGGTTTGATCCTCATGTCAGATTTCACTCTGAACGTTAGTGCGTTTGTGTGGTAACATGTGTTTGTGCCTGCCAAGGAACTCGCTGACTCATCATTATCAAAGAAGTGAACCTGCTGCCTGCATCGGCTCTGTAGGGACGACCGAGACTAATCTCTGCCTTGCTCTCCCTCTCTTTCTACATTTTTGATTGTACGTATTTTCCCATACATCCCTGTAGACCATTTATTTTTGTTTCATTTTGTTCCTGTCCCTGCTGCTTTTCTCTCCCTCTCACTTTGCTGTGATGTTTCAACTCACTCCACCTCTCCCTGGGCCTCCACCCCCCCCCCCCCACTGTCTCCCTCTCTGACTCTGTCGTACATCTTCTGTCCATTCCTGGACTGACACAACCCCCCCCCCCCCCCCCCCCACACACACACACACACACACATCCCCCCGCCCTCCCTCATCTCTCTTTCACCATATGATACGTCTCTGTTGACATGTCCGTCTGCAAGTTGCTATACCAACTGGACTTTCTGCTGACCCCCCTCTCGCTGTGCATGACAGAGTTGCAAGATGTGCAGTCACAGGGCAGAGGAGGTCTACGGAGCCAGTGCACACACACGCACACACACACACACACACACACACACATATCTTTATATATGTTTGTGAGGACACTGATGTATAATGCATTCTCTAACCCAGGGGTGGGCAACACTGACGTAAATAAAGCAAGCAAAGGGCCACAAATAAAAGTGTCTAAAGATAATCATCTTCATATGCAACATGCATAGCATTTATGATTGGAAGTAAAAATGCTGTAAAAATACTAAATGTTCCTTTTCCTGAGGCGTGAAACTGAAATGTTTGGTCTCTATTTGCAGTACTTTTGTGTAGAACACCACAGACCCTGAGTGGTGTCTCTTCTTACCGACTCTTAGAATATACTATCATCTAAGTATATCATCTAAGTATAAAAAATACTTAGATGATGTCCACTCTTGGTTTAAAACGCAACGTTCCAAAGCAGTTACTCATCTTAGCTCAAGGGTGGGCAATTATTTTCCCCAAGGGGCCACATGAGAAACATAAAATGTTGTTGTGGGACCAATGGGCTGAATTAATTCTGCTCAATATTAATTTTTTATCTCTTTATAAAAAAGCAGTAAATTGTATTGTGTTGGTGTAAATTGGGCAGCATACAAACATACAATCAACAAAATTAAGGTAAATGCAGACTTTATTCAATTATAACTAACTGTATTGACAATATCAAATTACTACACTATATAATGAATACTATTATACTATACTACTGACACTTGTTAAAGAAACATATCATGGACATCGTTCTTAACGTTGTCTTCGACATAGGCTGCCTCCGACTCCTTTGCGCGCTCTTCCTCTGATAAGTCTAGAGTGCTTGTGTTTGGTCACGTAGTGACGATTCAGATTGTAATCCTTAAACACAGCGACTTGTGTACCACAAGTTAAGCACACGGCTGGACCTTTGACTTCTGTGAAGAAATATTTAGCAGTCCATGTCTTGTTGAAAATGTGGCCAGACAGAAAGGACAAGAGGGAGGTGTGGTAGAGACAGAAGAAAAAGACCAGGAGCAGATACACAACAATAGTATCAAGTTACAAGTTTAGACAAGACATTCTGTCATCACAACTCTAATCTGCCACTTGGCCTGAGCCAAGAGTCAACTCAAGGTAATGTGAGGACATCACGGGCCATCAGATCGAGCTGGTTTGCAGGCCGGATCTGGCAACCGGCCCTTTCCCATAACCTTAATTGACACAATTAAATGTGTAACCACCATTCTTACTTTACTCATAACCTAACCCTAATTCTAACCATAACCCTTTGTGTGTTTTAACAACCCTTAAACCAAGTCTTAACTGTCAAAAAGCCCTTTAAATTTAGAAGGAATGGCCAAAATGGGTTGTCAACATTAAAACACGTCCACAATTACCTTCACAAAAAAAAAAAATTCTCTCAATGACATGTTGGAGCCCCAACCTAAACTGAATTCTTGAACTTTTAGAAGCTCTGGCTCACTATAGAGGTACTCTGATCCTAACCCTAAATCCAAGTCATAAAAGTCACAAAGGTGTCTTTTATTTGAAAGGACTGGCCAAAATGTCCTCACACAGAGGAGGAAAAGATACAATTAAATGATATGAGCAACAGCTCGCCTCTTAGCAAGACTTAACATTGAGTACTGTCTTTTTACCTCGTACTTCTCAAGCCTAAATGATTTGGCTATGAAAAATGCTCTTTTGTTAAGATATTAATCATCCTATATGGTAGTATAAAGTACTTTTTCCATCTCCTTTTGTACTTTTGCTCTGATTTATGTCATCAGTGAAATTGCAATAGATTTTGTTGACTGTGTTGACGGCTTTGTTTTTTGTTTTTCTCACATTTCCCACACAACTTCCCAAGTGCGACACCTGGCCATGGGTGTGACTTCACTTTCTATTGACAATGGCAGAAATGTTTGTTTATACATGATAAGCATCAAGTGTTCTTTTTTCTCACTCTGCGTGAGTAAGCGCTTGATCAACAGAGTGAAATGAATGTCTACATAAACCGCAAACTGTATTGCATTAAATCATTTCACCATAAAAATTGTCTTCCCTGAAGCACATCTTAGTCCGTGTCTCCAGATACATATCAAATTTCCCACTGAGGCAGTCATGCGCGCCCATAATGTACACGCATAAAAGCAAGTGTACTCAATCTGAAATAAAAGAAGACTGCTGTGATTGACTTGTGCATTTGTTGAACATTTTTATTTTATATTAAAAAATAACATTCATGACAGGAACAGTTGTACAACCAATAATTATAATCTGAAACATGTTTGCAACAATAATTACACTTGAGAAGTGGAGGACTTTCAATCCGCCATTTGTTTATTTTTAAATAAGTTAAGAAATAAAGATTCTCTTTGTCCCCCGGGATATCATTTTTCTAAAAGCATTTATACGTTCAGTGTTTTACTATAACTGGCTCACAGCAATCTCTAAAAGCCAGGTCTTTAAGATTTGCTTTAATGTGTATATTCATAGCACGTTATCTAGGCAGGCATTTCTTTATTTTTCTTTTTGTTATTCCATTTGGATCTGGCAGTAGTACAAAATGAGCGGGTTATTGATATTTTCTACAGTACACGGCAGGGCACGTCTCTAAAGTCAGTGTAGTATGATCAGTGTATGGCTACTCCAGTGTCGTAGTTAGATAACAGTAATGTTAAGCGTGGAGGCCTGTGCTGCTCTCTCAGTTTCCAGTTATCGTCCCAGTGTAGAAATCCAGTTCTCCACGTCGTTGCTTCTTCAGCTTCTTGAGCTCCATAACATGTAGTCATTTGTCAATCAGTAGTTGCGCTGAACAAAGCAGCCAAACAATGGCTGCCCACTGCGAAGGCGCGCGGTCAGTTCAGCTTTGAGCTTCTGGATGAACTTCCATCGATCCCCACGTGAACAGGATTTGTGTTTCATACAGTTTCAATCCAGTGTTTAGTGTGACAAACATCTTCCAGTCCAGAGGAGTTCATAAGATTGCACGTCTTTCTCTCGAATTCATGAAGCCGGCAGCTCCGCAGCAGGGAAGTTTACTTTCTCTGAAGGTGTCCACAGAAAACAGCAGCGGTGTCCTTCACCTCTGCTGGTTCCCGGGCTTTTCTTCACATCTTCTCTGTCTCTCTGGAGGCCTGGACGGAGTCTTCCTTTAGCTTTACCAGCTCCTACAGAAAATGGATAAGGATATAACATTAGTGTTATGTTTTCCATCATTGATCGTTGGTTCTCAGTTTTTCCTACTGTACTTGTACCGCCATTTTTTTCTATACCAAGAGGAAATCAATTGAAATAAATCAGCAGAAGCTGAAGAATCTGAGAAATAACGACTATGCCATTGTCTCGTACCACTCTTAACCCTTTAACACCGAGCATATCGCAGCCCGACACCTTGGCGGAAGGGCATTTACATTTTTATCTGAAAACTTCCAACGGTTTCTGAAAGCTGAAAGCTGAGAAGTTGCACGTCAAAGTTCAATTCACTTGCGCTGTTGCAGAAAGCCGACAGATCAGCGTCTTTGTCGCCAGAGAGGGAAAAAGTTGGAAAAACGCCTGTACATAGTTTAAATTTTTTGGACATTGAGACAAAAACTAAAATTTCAAATATGCATATTTTTTTTTTTTTTTTAAATACAACATTAGTTTTTCTTCATTTTAAATTGTTAATACACCATCATGCAGTACATTGTAAATAACTGCCAGGTATTGAAAGTTATTCTGGAAAAATGGGCAAAACAGGAATTTTTTCTGTCCCTATTATGGTTAAATTAAGCCAAAAAAAGGGCAGACAGACATTTTGGGGGTTAGATGTTAAAGGGTTAAAGCTTGAGTCTTTAACTCTTAAAAAGCCTGCATATATAATATCTTTTTCAAGAGTATATAGCTGTTCAGAGACGAATGCAGCTGTTTCACGGAGAACTCCTCAGTCATGTACATATTTCTCTATATTTTTTTAAAGCTAGAGTCTGTAAGATTTGAAAAGCTACCAACAAATGCAGCCAATACATTCCACCCACTCCTGCCACTCCAACCCTCTCACCAAGGCTCCACCCCCCAAAAACACAACAAGTCATTGTCTGTAGTGGAAGCGGGAATTTCTTTCTCCGCCATTTTTCAATGACTCATTCACTAACTTTTAACAAGGCCCTGCCCATGCGCCGGTTAGTCGGTTAGTGACAGGCAGGTATGTTAGCCAGTCATTACACTTGGCCTGAATAAAATGATTAATGTGCTTATTACGCAACTGAAAAACCACAGTATGACTTATTTATTGATCAATAAATAAGCCTATCCGTGCTGTGGCTACCAGGACACATCCAATAAAGCTTTAATGTGTCACTCACTCTACACTGTCACATACAAAACGTCTTCCCTCATGCTGGTTCTTACCTGCATCCTTACATGATCATTGCTCTGATGGCTGCTTTGCTGATGCGTTTGCGGTGTTTCCTCCTGCGGCGATGCGAGGCCGGGCGTAAGGGGGCCTGGTGTGCAGAGGCTGAGCTGGGAGCCCCAGTGGACTGTGCTGTGAGACAGAGAGAGAGAAAAAAGACGATAGAGCATGTGAAATTTGAGCTCACATATTTCCCTGAAAAGACTTGCATTGAGATCTAATGTGTGACAGATTTGCAATTCGAAGAATGGAAGAGTGTCTGCCCAAAACATTATTCGAACATCTGACAATAGCACAATAAAAGAGGAAGTTTGGTCACCAGACTGATATGCAAACCAGGCATATCTAACTCTGACAACCAAATTTGGGATTGTGTCACCATACACAGTGAGTGTCATTTGTTTCGTCATATTCATTATGGCGACAGTTAACCCAGTAGTTTATTTGGATACATGTGGGAAAACCGATAATATTGGTGTGTTGTAATGTTGCCGTGGGCTCAAACTAGCAAAATATACAGCCACTTGTAAGACCATCAACCAAGAACAACACAGAGAAGAAGAAAAAGAACAAAAAATATCATATATGAAACCACAATTGCACATGTTGACTTAAAGGTCCAGTGTGTAAAAATGTGTGACATCTAATGTGAGACGACAACAGATGGAGGACTCCTCCACACACACACAAACACACCCGTCCCTTTCCCAAGTGCAACAGAAAACTACGGTGCCCTACACATACCAGAAAGGATGTAAACATTCTGTCCACTCTTCTACTTTCTCACCCTCTCTCCGGTGTTTCTTTGGTTAAACTTTAACTTTTGAGTACATATAAAAGCTATAAAACCCAAACATGTGATTATACATGTATACAAACACACTTATGGGTAGTAGATTCATTCGTTTCCCTTCCAGTAACATTTCGGGTCAATAAATCCTCCTAAATGTTACACACTCGACCTTTGAAGACATTGTTTTGTAAGGCCATCACAACCACCAAAATCTAAACAATGAATCCTCAAGTTCAAATGATCCTTTGTGCCAAATTTGAAGAAGCAGGATGGACAAATGCATGTGCGGTAAAAAGGGGTAAAAATACAAAAATGATATTATGGAGTTATCGAGCACCAGTGAGGAATAAAAACAGGGCGTGGAGCTCCTGTAGTGGTTCTAACTGCGCTCAGAAGGGCACATGATAACCTTGAAGGTCCTGCACGACAAAGCCTGCAGGTTTGAGTGAAACGCAGATCAGTGGGAAGTCTCAAGTGGCTGAGGAAGAATAGCAGGACACGTGGACATGCAGCTCAGTCATGTGTCAGTGCACAGTGAGCTCACACTGGTTCCCTCATGCGTGACACGTTTAAAAGGCAATACACAGGGACTGCCGCAGAACAGTCATGGTTAGGTTACCCCTCCTTGAGTGTGTTCTGCACTGCGAGTCGACATGTTTTTTTTGGCCCAGAGCAACAAAGATGAACTGTGCCAAGACATCTGTATGCACTGAACACAAAGGCCCAACTGACATATGAGTCACAACGACACATGTTTGCATTATCACGAAGTGTAATTGGGGCTTTACTCTAAGAGGAGATTACTGCTTGTTGTAGCTTTGCTAACATCATTGTACTCCTCAATACTGTATAAATAAACCCTTACCAGCATTCATGTGTTTTCAGACACATAAACTTGTAACTAACTGTAATAAAATATGCCATTCATGTATTTTTTTCATATTTTTTTAGAATAAAATGTCTCTTTATTATTAGGCCTTTGGACATCATCAAGGACACAAAGTGGACGCGTTTTTCCATGTATGTATGAATATAGCAAAGAAAAAACTAACGAAAATGTGTGTGTGAACGAGCGGCATCGAAAATAAAATAATATATATTAAGTGTGTCGTCTTATAGCTTGAGGCAAAACCTGGCGTTACTTCTGCTTTATGTGCACAACGTCTAATTTAAAGAGTAGTTTTGAACAAAGCAAACAAACCCCGTTCAACAAGTTACATTAAGGGAGTAACTTCGCAGCATTACTGGTTCCTTTGAACTGGCTTATAATCAGGAGGCACACATTCTCACCCAGCTGTACTCGGTCATACCTGTCGGCTTTGGTCTTTGTGGATGGAGATGAGTTTGTTTATCCTGGTCGCTCTGTACCATCGCTAGAAGTTTCTGTCTCCTCTCCTCCTCTGTAAAAGGACCATCATCTATGGTCAACTTAGAGTCTGTTTCCTTCCCTTCACTGGGGCGCTCGGCCACAGTCGAGTCCCCGCTAACAGTTGAGCCACTTTCCTCTCTCTCGCCCACTCCTTTTTGAATGACTTCTTCAGTCAAAGTCTGTGTGTGAGTTGTGACCTCTATATTTTTCTGGCTGGTCACTGTGTCTTTCTGGCGTGTGGTCAGAGGGAGGGTGGGGTATTGTCCTGATGTGGGCGGCTTGGTCGGGATGCTGGGTGGGGAGGCACTGTCTGATTGGGGGCCGTTGAGTCGATACTGCGTCCTCAGCTCCTGGTCCTCCGCTCCTCCATGGTTATACTGTTGGTGATGATACTGGTACTGCTGTCTCTGTTGATGCTGCACTGCCTGCTGCTGCCTCTGGGCGTGGTCAGGATGATGCACCTCGCCGCCACTGCTTGCCGCGTGCATGCTGCCTTCCTCCTTGCTCCCGTCATAGCCACTCCCATGCCCGACCTGCTGCTTACTTCCCATGACACTGTGCTCCCCCCTTGCCTCAGATGGCCAGCTACCCACAGACCCAAGCACCCCGGCGATGGGTTGGTGCACACCTGACTGTACGTGCGTGGGCGCCCGAGGTTGCGTCCAGTGCACCAGCTGGGTGTAGCTGCCTTGTTGCCACTGCCTGGCCACCGGGTCGCGCTCCTCCGGACGGTAGCGCTGCTGGTTGTGCTTCAGGTCGTCGTGGCGATGGAGGTCGGCCTTGGAGGTGTGAGTCTTGGGTGGAGCAGGGTGAACGGTGCGGGGAAGGGGCAGGTGGGAAGACGGTGGAGTCTGTTGTGGTGCAGGTTGAGGAGGATTGGGGTGGGTGACGGGAAGGGACGAGGACGATGAAGAGGACGAAGAGGACTGGCACCTGCAGGTGACATGATCTTCCACGGAGATTATGGCTTTTTCATAGTGGGCTTTTTTATTAATGTACTGGATCTTTATCACCTGGAAAAGACACAGAGAGAAGGAAATGTTAAGTATAAACCGGGAACTCCAACTAATTATTCTAACTTTTTTGTTTCACTTCAAGGTTCAGTGTAAAGGAAATATAGTGACATCTAAAGATGAGACTCCAGTGTGTGACAAATAGAGAACACCTCCACTCACCCCTCCCTTTCTAAAGTGTGGCCTTCACATACCAGAGAGGATGTAAACAACTCTATTCACTCTTCCACTCTCTCGCTGTCATTTCCTCCTTCTTCTTCATAGGGTGTATTTATTGAATTTATGCTGGCGGATATGAGTCTTTGTTTACATGGTGAGTTTCCTTTCCAAAATGCAAAAGGCATATCCATTCAGGCCACTACGAGATGACGGCCTTTGTCAAGCGACAAACTTGCTCGTATCAGGCTACGGCGAAAACGATTACTCTTCTCAAAGCAATTATCCACTTATTCAAACCCTGCCAATAAACCTTACAGCTTTCAACATTCAGACGTCAGGATACTAAAACTATCTTTGTAAGTTTACAGTCGAGCACTGATGTCTTGAGCAGCAGCAAGTAACATCACACTTGCTTTAGCAGTAGGTCAAATGTTTCTTTTGAGAACAGTTGCAACTGCTCGACCATGTACGCAAGCACATTAGAACACTCTCTCATCACATTCACATCTTGATCACTCCAAGTTTTGTGAAAACTGAGATGACAAGTGAAGTTTGAAAGTTCTACTTGAACGCAGCAATTGAGTAGTGGTGGGTAGAATGTAGTTTAAAACCTCTAGCTACCCTCTGGACCCTCTGGATTTATGTCCAAAGAATTTTAAAGGCGACATAGACCGGAAGCTCCAATTACTCGGTGCGTTTGTGTGTGTATCTGCGTCATTACCTCGTTTATGAAACCCTAAAGTTTCAGAACAAACAGTTCAGCCACTGCTGAGAAAATAGGGTTTTACCGTGCCAGAGGGGGAGCTGTGTATCTGAGAGCTGGCCTACCAATTACGTCACTTCCAGGTACCTGGCCAATCACAGGACAGTGGGAAAGCTCTCGTTGGCTGGCCAATCACAACACAGTGACGAGAGCGTCAGTGAGGAGATATTTTGATCGGCTCGTTTGCAGCGACTGGGAGGTTTTTAACCATCAAAACAAGTTAATATATGTAATTAGACCTCTATAACTAACATATATGTGCTATACCAGCATTCGATGTCACCTTTAACGCTTACATCATGTTACATGTCGGTTTTCTTGGTCTATGTCATGTCAGCACAGCTGACACACTCATGCTCGAGCGCCGCATTACCTGATTTGTTCAAGTGTGACTACTCCCTGTTACCGCTAATGTAGTACGACAGTTGGGTAATGACATGAAAGATGACATGACATGATTGATATAAGAGGTAGAAAAAAAAGTCTAGGAAGTGGTGATATGTGAGGTTGGCTTAGTGCATGAAGAAAACACACGGTAGCAGGATCCTCCGCGTGCGTCTCTTTTGTTTTTCGCTGCAAAGTATAGGTGTCTTGAACGCAAAATAATTGGGTTTCCCGTACAAATCTGGTACTGACATGCTGGAACTAACAATTTTGCTACTCTAACCAAGATGTTGCTGCATACGTGCAGCGAGGTATGTGTTATAACCGATTTAGACAAGACTGATGGTGACTCTCTGCCAAACACTGACAGAGTGGCAATTTAAGTTCTCTTAAATATGCACTTAAGAGTGCCGGGAATGCCCCACCTTGAAATGAGAATCTTCTGAAGGTCCACCAAAACCGTTGAATTACGATTCTGATGAACACACTAGGATAAACAACTCCCATTACGTGTTATTGTTTTCATGTGAACGTGGGAGAAAAATGTTCAGTGTAAATTAATAATCAGTCCATGTCACTTTATTTCTAAATGATCTTTCAACACATGTTTGGTTATTACAGCTGAACCCCATCAAAATGTGTTAGCATCCATCAACAGAAATTAAATGTCACATAAAATGTCACAATATTGCTAGATAGATAGATAGATAGATAGATAGATGAATAGATAGATATTACCTGCTATACTAGGTCAGATAAACAAAAAAAAGACATAATTTAAATGACATGGTTTTGTTTTATTACTTATACGTAAAGTATAGTTAAAATCTATCATACATATTTTGCAGCAATTCAAAACTGACAATTACAAACATTTATTTATTGAGTTACTTACATTAGCCCACCTGTAGTACGATTATTAATCCATTATTAAATTAATCGTCAACTATTTTGATAATCGATGAATCGGTTTGAAGCTTTTTTGATGATTAAAACAAGATTTCTGATGGCTTTATCTTCTTAAATGTGAATATATTCTCTGTTTCTTTGCTCCATATAACAAAGAAATCATTAAACTCAATCATTTTGGTTTGTGGACAAAACAAGACATTTGAGAACATCATCAATTTCTTGGTTTGACAAACACTGATCGACATATTTTTATGTTTTCTGACATTTTATGGACCAAACGATTCCTCGAACTTTACCATAATTTCCATACTCTTTTATTTTTTTAATCATATTTTTAGATGGTAGCTATACATAATGTGTACCTGCAGATATCTGCTGGACGTGACCACGGGGACGCACTGCTGGAACCTTGTGTTGCAGCAGCCAGAACATCTCTGCACCTCAACGCAGGACGGCCACAGCAGGAAATTGGCGTTGCGGCGGTCTAGCATGGACCTGGTCACCTCCATCACCTCTGTCCGAACTTTACAGCTTGCCGGCTCCGCTGGCTGCGCCTCCACTGTTCGAGGCAGAGAAGTAAGGGGGGGAGCCGATGATTGGCAGGAAGGGTGTAGAATGTGCTGAGAGACAGACATTTAGAAAGACACAAACAAACCACAAATAGATGTGGAAACCTACCAAGACTTCTAGTGTATCTGCCATGGGTGTGGTTTGTGAGAATATCGTGCTCATCTTCTTCCTCTTCTGCAGGGAAAAAGGTGAGAGAAAGAGGGAGAAATAAAGAGAGGGAATGAGAGAAAAATAGGTCATATAGTCACTTTTATTTCGAAATCTACCACTCACTCAGCACCCTAACCCTTTTACGAGCGATGATAGACATCTATAAAACATGTGAGGCTTTTTAGGGCAGTTTTGAGCCAAGCTCATTGTTCACTGCACAGAGGAAGACATTTCTTTTCTCCTCCTCTCCCTAAAACAATTGGGCTATTTTCTGCCACAATTTGTCTTGCCATTGTCAAGAATACTGTTGAGGAGAGATATGAGCTGTTAAATATAACTTGTGTGTGGCTCTGGGACTGTGTATGCGAGTGTGTTTGCGCATGCTGTCATTTCATTCTGTAGCCCTAGTCCCAATTATATCCCTGGTGCAGAGTGCTTTTGGTCATTAAGTTATACATCAGCCCAAATTAACTGCTGGCTTCAGAAAAAAACCAGTCTCGTCGTTTCCTAGAAACACATAAATCGTCCTGTTTTTATTGAACATTGCTACTGTGCTGACACTAGCCAATTAATTAGCTAGTATTCATCATCTTAAGGCTAATTTGACAACATTCTGGCCTAAACGTGTGGTTATGATGTTAAACTGACTGGACAATGTCAGTTGCTGGTCTTTGAAACAGTGGAAGTTCAGCCCAGCGTTGGCACCTGCCCACTGCTCCACTGACTCCCAGACACTGAGCGTCCCTGGAAGTGACGACCTTGCCACATTTACCCAATCAGATCAGTAGAAGCTGATCTTCCACTGGTTTTAACCCTCTCATGACCATTTGTGATAATCAGGCCGCCTGGATTTATTTTGATTTTATGGCTGTAGAATTGTCAAAAAAATGTAAGGATATAAGGCACAAAGGAACTGTGTAATCCAAAACAATGAGGAGAATAACATTCTCCTGGTATCAACCATGTTTTTCATGCAGGAGTGCTCATTATGACACAACAGCGGCTCTGAGTGAAAGTACATGTGTCCTTAGAAAATGTCAGTGTTCTCCTGCAGTGTCTGCACAGCAGTGAACAAACAGGAACCTCCAGGAACACAAGTCGTCTGTCACCTCTTTGGCATGTTTCATTTAATTGTATTAGCACTGAACCTCTTTCTTTTTTTTGCCAAGTCAGGCAGCAGCACAAATTAAACACCAAGTCGCAGAAAACAAAAGAAAAAACAAACCCAAAAGCCTTTGAAGTCGAACTCAACTTCATAACTAGTTCAATCAAAAACAGTGACATTTAAGGGAATCTGCCTCCAGGTCTTTCATAATGAGTCCAAAAGCACTTGTGAGATTAACTTTCTAAGCCTCAGGTCCTTCTGCAGCTCCTTCGACGCTGCAGGCATCTTAACGTTTGCTAACTGGCACCAAAAACACTGAGGCTGATGGTACCCCATCATTAGTCAACGAATTTTGTCCTGAGGACGGTGAACGAGTGGATATGGATAGAAGTCATGGCAGTCTGTCTCACAGCTGTCGTCGACATAATGTCATGTGCCTAAAAACACAAAAACAAGCAACAATAACGGAAACTCTTAGACAATAGGCAACTCAGAAAGCTTGAGTTTGATTCCAAACGCAAACATACAGTTTGACTCAGACAGTCTTCTCCTTCTTCTCTGTGTCACCGTGTTCTTTTTGCACTGGGGTGTGATCAAAGGACAACCCATTAATATATGTATGTGTGACTCATTTTCTCTGGATAAGAGGGAAGGATAAGCTTCTCATTAACTTTTTAATCAGCCGCCAAACTGCATGCCCATGTGTCTGACTGTGCAAGCAAGTTTGTTTGGACTCTGTTTGGGGTAGAAGATGGCGGGGGGGTGGGTGAGGTTGAGGTGGAGGAGAAGGGTGTCTGACACACACACACATACACACACATATACATAATTTAGAGCCAGGATAGGAATCCAGAGCAGAAGAACAATGGAGTGACCTTGGGTTGGAAGTTTCTCTCTCTCTCTCTCTCACTCTGTCTCGAATTGTCTGACACACAAGGTCATGGCTCCTCTCACACACACACACACACACAAGCACACACACACACATCAAGCTGACACATCAGTCTTGCTGCTGTCTCTGGTAAATATTGCCTTAGCACGGTGCATAGCATGATTCGCTATCAAACTGCATTCCTCTCCCTCCTCCACGTCTTTGTAATTAGTGGTGTCTGTGTATATGTGCGTGTGTGTGTGTGTGTGTGTCTGCGTGCATGAGTGACAGATCACTGGTACCTATTGCATTGGTCTCCTGCTCCAGCAGCAGCTTCAAGTCGTCTACAGAGGAGATGGGTGAGTTCCTCACCAAGTCGACCAGCGACGGAGGGAGAGGATCGCCCTGTGGAGAGAGACACAGACACACGGTTAGATTCTTGTTGTTGTTTCCTACTTTTAGAAACAATCCACTCACCAAGCAGAAAAAACATTTTGACAACAGAAGAAGTCGTCGCCAAGGACAGTCATCCGAGCCTCGACCTGGCGACCCTCAAACACCCTGACACCCCGACTCCGCTGCCCGACGGACCTTTTAGCTGTGAGCCGCTCGAACGTGTCCAATGGCGCATTTCCACCGGCTCTACTCGCCTCGCCTCGCCACGCCACGGTTTAAGTAGCGTTTCTACTAAAATAGTACCTGGTATTCTTGTTCACTCTCACATTGACCCCTACAGTCAATCTGGAGTGTCTAATTAACATCTGCATATTTTTGGACTGGGAGGAAAGTGGAAAACCCAGAGAAAAGCAACGGACACACACACGGGGAGAATATGCTCAGTGTGAGGATTTTTTAAACAATCTGCATGAGGGTATTATTATTTAATTAAAAGGTTAAAGTTATTACACATTTTTGTTCTCAAAAACTTGAACATGTTGCTGAGTCACAAGTCACTTTATTTTTTATTCGAAGGTTTATTTTTGTAGACGGAGACCATGAGTGTTATATTTTACCAGATGGAGTAACATAAATAAAAAAGCTTAATAAGATTCAAGGCTGCAGTGCTTAACGTTTGGTGATTTTATTTGACTATCTTAGAGTTGTGTCGCGCTGATTCATCTTAATCCCTGTTGTGTGAACCCATTTGACAGTGGTGTGAATGCACCTCTTGTCATTTGTGGATATGAAAAGTTAGTCACTGCAGTTACATATGAAAGAGTGAGAGAGAGAGAGATGATGTAGAATATCTGAGTCCTCCATCTCCAGGCAACAACTCTGCTCTAGTTTTGCTTCCTCCTGCAGAGGAAATGATGGTTGTGATTGGTGTTTGTTGTCGCTGTTGTCACTCTCTCCACGTCTGTTTACCCACAAACACCGCAGCTGCTCCCATGGTGAGAGAGGAAATAAGTGCCTCTCTAGCTCCCTCCCTCTCTCTTATTCATATTGTATTCTTACATCCAATCATAAAACATATACATGCGACATTACAAGTAACTCTTTTATTATCACACAGGAAAGGATCAAACTTTTAATGAATGCCTCTGTGAGAATTCATGATGGATCCATCTGTTTTGTTTGTTTTTTTAAGGAGACTCCGGTGGTTTCTTTATCGAGATCAAAGGCAGAGCGCTCAGTGTTGTGTCAGGCTTTGTTTTTTGCCAAAGATGATGATGCCAAACCAAATTAAGGAGTGTTACCTCAGATGCCAGGGAAAAGGAAAAAAAGACAATCAACCTGTTATTATCCTATTATTCTATGTATATGTGTATATATATATTTATATATTTATATATATATATATATATATATATACATACATAAACATATAATATTTATTATTAGAAATAAAAAAGTTATAAAAAAAAAAGATCATGACATGACCTCACGTGACCTCACTGAAGCACCTACTGTATCAAAGGTTTGACCATGTTTTAACTGCAGCGTTTAAGGTCCAGCATGTAAGAATTAGTGACATCTACTGGTGAGACAGCAGACTGTGACAAACAGAGGACTCCGGCCCTCACTTCTCATCGCTTTTCCGTGCATTTTCGGGAGCTACGGCTGCCTTCCCTCGCACACCGCATCGGATGTCATTCTTCCTTTGTTTGCGTAGTGAATTTGTAAAGACTTGGAAGCGGCGAGAGGAGCACACGTCACATGACGTTCAAGAGTGGCAGCTGAGGGAGGACAAAAGGAGGATACCTGTTGCTCGGAGGCCTCAGGCTCAACAGAACCTGGCACCGGGGATGCTGCACAGTGACAGGTATTCTGCAGAACCTGCCTTGCTACTACCAAAGAGAATGTTAATGTGTGTGTATTATTTTTTACTTTTTTACTTTTATTTCTTACAGAACATGCCTTCAAGAACAACATGACTGTGTAAGAAGCTGGTGAGACACTTTTCATGTTTCAGAGAAGACGAGAGCATTGACTGAGGCACCGAATGAGCTCAGAAACAATGCATATTAAACTACAATCACAGTATAAGTAAAGAAAAATCCCAATTACATTATTTACGTACATTTAAAAGGCTTATTTTGTTTTATTTTAAAGCACATACGATGACGTTTCTGCCAATAAACCCTCCTAAATGTTATGTACTGGACACACGTTGTACAATTTATTGTGTGGTGGGTTATCTCAGTGCTTTCTATTGAAATAAAATAAAGTCATTGTGAATTCTTCGTAAATATGACAAGCAAACATCTTAGTAAAATATTTAAAAGTGCAATATTAGAAATACTGAGATTTTACCAATTAGCGAGGTTGCACGACTCAGGTTATTGGTTTGCTCGGCTGTTTACAGTAAGGTGAATATCACTGCACATAGTTTGATGTGGTGCCAGCGCCGTGCTCGTCATGTGAATGCACAACAACTCTATGCTGCTTTCTGCCAACCTGTCAGCAATGATAAAAAGCAAAACGAAAAAAAAACTTAATGAGTCTCCCACTGTGAACGGATCTCTCCCCGTGAGACACAGAGCGCTGCACACAGCGCTGCAATGAAGCAACAGACATTGCACTTTGAGTTCAGACATGTTCCTGAAATTGTCCAGAGGGGCTGCATGTGAAAATGCAAATGCAGGAAAAAGCTCCGGGTAGTTCACAGCAAGGAAGTGATAGAGTCCTGTTTACCTGTATGATGAAGTCATGTGCTCATCCCCCAGCTGGATGTTAGTGACATTCCTATTCCTGCTGTGAGACACCCTGGCAGCGTTTTTTTCCCGAGACATTTAAAGAGTTCATGTCTGGCATAACTTGTGTAATTAAACCTTTCAGATCCTCACAGTTTAGTGTGAGGTATTTAAAATCATGCACGTCGTGATAAAAAGCTGCACATCTACTGCCTCTCTCTGATCGAACTCTCTTTCATCACTCTCTCCTCTAATGGTGTGTTTCCACTAGCGCGCCTCGCCTCGGGCACAGCACGGTTATTTTGCTGAGCTGGTCAAAGTGCCGCCATGGGAAGAGGCATGAGCGCAATGTCCGACATGGGAGTCAAGCCCAACAATGCCGAACTGTAGATCAGTGAACAAGACTTAACAATCCTAAAAATGTTGGTTAATCTCCAACAATTACCAGGGAAATGTCTTTAAATCTCAACATTTAACAGAGGAGTCTGGTGTATCTGCCGCTGTATTTCAGTCCACTAACACAACCTAAACCGTGCCGAGGCGAGGGGAGTCGAGGCAAGTCGAGTTGGGACCGTAAGGGACTTAGACGTTGTCCCAGACGACGTTTTTTTTATTTGAAACGCAGGAACTGTTGCTCAGCAGCGGCAACTCTGTGTCAGATTTCACCGCTCTCAGCCCACTTCTTTTGCATTTTTGTCAAAATCAGGTATGAGGCCAATTTAGCTGCAGAAGTTAGGGAGCTATAAACTTTGTGTAAAAAAAAGTTATGCATCACCCTACCAATGCTTTGCTTTATCATCAATGTAGATGCAGAGCTCTGATGCCACTTTATTAGGAAAACCCATTTAAGTTCAAACTGAGCGTTAGAACAGGACACAAATGTTCTGTATTTATGAAGTGCTTTTCTCGTCTCGATGAGTGGAAGTGGAACTTTGCATGTCTGGTCGCTTTTTGCCTTTTTGTCTACGGAGCTCCCCCTACAGTTTCGGAGTACATATTTTTACAACACCACCGTAAACATCTATCGATCCTTCCTGTCGTTAAAAGCAGACAGCCCCTCATCAACTTGCGACTCCAAAGCTGTCAGGGCATTAGGGTACATAAATATCCTGCATAGTTCTGCTTTAACACGACAGGCTTTTCTATCATGGAGATCAAACTCCAGCCTTCTGGTTGGGAGACAACCTGATCCACCAGTGATGCACAAGCGCCCACAATGTGAATGAAGTGACTTTGAGTGTGGCGTGCTCGGTGCCAGACAGTCTGGTGGTCTGAGTAGTTCTTAAACTGCTGATTTGCTGTGTTTTTTTAATGCACAACAATCATCTAATGTTTACAGAGGATGGTCCAAGGAGGAGAAAATATCCAGAGGAAAATGGCCAGACTGGCTCAAGAGGATGGAAAGACAGTAACCACTCATTACAACCACGGTATGCACAGGAACCATCTCTGAATGCACAACACAGCAGGAGACCACAGCAGGTGCCACTGCAAATGCTTTATTTGGTGTGGACCTAAAAAAGTGGTCAGTGAGTGTACATGCACTCACTGGCCTTCACTCTCTCTCCTCTCTACTGTCTGCTGTGTGGGCAGCAGCAGCAGCAGCAGCAGCAGCAGCAGCAGCTCAGGACACCTGGATGACTTTCACGAGCCACTGCCTGACCTAGTTAAGAAAACACACACACTCACCCCATCTTTTCCACTTCACACACACACAGATGCTTAACCACTTAACTGCTTACTACTACACCCATGCACAGATACAAGGGGGAGTTTTCACTCGGATAAAAGCCATCATTACAGCTCCAGTGTTGAATGCAAACACACACACAACAGCAGATAGAAATTATAGAGTGAAACACACACAGACAGGAAGTTGGCCCTCACACCAGCAAACAACAAACCACAAAAACATCCAGGGATCGGTCAACAGGCTAATAATAGTTTGAGCAGAAGAGCTAAATTAGTCGGAATGAATCCGACACGAAGTTCCCTTTTTGCTATTTGCCCACACACACACACACACACACACACACACACACAAACAGGTTTGTGCAGACACTTTATTGACTGCCATCCATTTGGTAACTGCCTAAGCCTGACCGTAATTTAACCACAGTTCAAATCTTAGTTCCTCAGTGTCGGCGTTCATGCCAAAAAAAAAGAAAAAGCAAAAACAAACAAATACACACACACTCAATAATATGGGATGTCATGTTTCATACTGTATCTTGGCTGCAAAGGACTGTCTACGATCCACAAGCAAGTCACACATACACACACACATTGTAGGAGCCCAGGGGCCTTGAAGGAAGCCTGGAAGGCAAATGGATTATATGGAATGTTTGGGAGAAAAAGTGAAGTGTAATGGAATGTAATTATGGGGCCAGTTGACTACACTCTCTCTCTCACACACACAAACACACACACACGTATGGACACACACGCAAATAGAAACAAACACATGGAGGTTGTGATTAAATAGTAAGCACGCGGAATCCAAGTGTTTGACGAGTGACTCACAATCATGCCGAGCTGTCACAACACACGCACTCTTTTATGTGCTGTGACAAAAAAAAGAAAGGAAAAAGACGAGGTGGTTGGACAACAACTGCATAAACTTGATGCTCCCAGTGCTTTGATGGTACATGTTCTCTGTCAAACACACACACACACACACACAGAGCTGAACGGCAGATATAAGACTGACACAGGGATGACAGAGCGATGGAAATGACGGCAGAGTGTTGACACATTTTCCTTCGGGTAGGGAATGCGGACATTTTTGAATATTGAAGCAATCTCTCCATCTCTTTAACTCTTCTCCCCTCATATATATTCTCTTCCCGCTTATTTTAGGATTGCAGCATGGTCGTGTTGTTGCATAATATAGCAATCGTACCACCAAAGGGACCTGAATGCTGAGTATTGTAGTAGAAAAACCAACAGGAGCGCTCCCTCTCTCTCTCTTTCTCTGCGATTGGTCAAAGTCTCCGATCACTGACCAGATTCCCCTTGGGCTGGAAACAAACCCTAAAAGAGGTGCAGAAGTCCAGTTCTCTCCCAGATTACTTGATTTAAACTATGTTAAAACAATATTAAGGAGTCGGTGGCTCTGCAGCAAGAAGACCAAGGTTCACCTGGTTGGATGAAGGATCTTTCTGCATGGAGTTTGCATGTTCTCCCCATGTGCGCGTGGGTTATCTCTGGGTTCTCCGCTTTCCTCCCTCAGTCCAAAAACATGCAGATTTTGGGTCAGTCAGTCATCATCTACCGCTTTATCCTCTGCCAGAGGGTCGCGGGGCGTGGTGTGCCAATCTCAGCTACATCGGGCGATAGGCGGGGTACACCCTGGACAGTTCGCCAGTCCATCGCAGGGCCACACACAGATAGAGACAAACAACCATTCACTCTCACACTCACTCCTATGGTCAATTTGGAGTGTCCAATTTACCTATCCCCACATTGCATGTTTTTGGACTGTGGGAGGAAGCCAGTGTACCCGGAGAGAACCCACGCACACACGGGGAGAACATGCAAACTCCATGCAGAAAGGCCCTTGTTCCAACCGGGGCTCGAACCCGGGTCTTCTCGCTGCAAGGCGAGAGTGCTAACCACTACACCACCGTGTGGCCCCAGATTTTGGGTTAGCATCTAAATTTAAGTGTGAGTGTGGACGGTTGTTTGTCACTGGCGACCTGTCCAGGGTGTACCACGCCTTTCGTCCCAGTTGTCAGCTGGGATTAGCACGTGCACCTGTTCACCATTCATTTCCTGACTGATTCTTAATAGTTCTTAACTCATCAAAAAGTTAAAAGTGAAAGAGTCAAAGCAGAAATCCTTGTTCTGCATCTTCACTGTAACTGAGCAAAACGACTGCAGAGCAGAGAATCAACTACAGTATGCCTGAATGGTCACGTGATATACATGTTTTTAGTCGTTACTCGTCGAGTATGGACACACATTAAGGGACTGACCTGGTTGAGCAAAGGCTAAATACATTTTTAAAAATTTTGAAAAAGGGGTAAATCTTCTATGCACAGATCCTTTTTTATATGACAACACCATTTCTAAATGAAAATGTAAAATATTCTGGATGCAACCTGAAAGACCCACTGAGCAAACACTCACAGTTCAGTGATAGCTATCAGAATATAGAGAGTTACTAAAACAGTGTTTCCCAAACTTTCCAGAGAGGGACCCACTTTTTAAAGATGGAAAATACTCACATTTTTCTTAAATTTAAGACCCACATTTGTAACCCCCCTGATATCATATCTAATAATGAAATAATAATTTTCCAAAAGATGCTTAGTAAATGAATCTAAGCATCTTTTTTTGGGGTGCCAATCCCATCTGACATAAGGCAAAAGAAGAATCTGGAGAACCCCCCCCCCCCCCACACACACACACACACGGGGAGAACATGCAAGAGTGCTAACTACTGCACAACCTGGTGGCCCCATACACACGTTCATCTTAAACTAAAAGATTTGGAAATTTTCTCGCAAAAAATCTCTTGCAACCCACCTGTGGGTCCCGACCCAGTCTTTGGGAACCACTGATTGAAAAGAATCTTTTAAATAAAGCAGCGTTTTAGCATTTCTTCCTTAAATCTGCACTACATTCACACCTCACTCACTGCTGCACATACCAAACACACCCTTCCAATTGGGATTCAATTTACTGTAAACTGCAACACTTCCTTCCCTTCAACCGCTCTCTCCCTCTGCCTGTCCTTCCATTTCCCGCCTCGTAACAGCGTCACTGCTTGGTCCTTCAGCCCCACCAGCAGCCACCTGCAGGCTCATCACTCCTCATCATTTAATCAGCTGGGAGTGAGTAATGAGAGTAGATGATTTTTGAAAATTGTCCATAACTTTTAAGGAGTCACTTCATTTATTCACGTGATTAATCATCTACATTGAATCAATATTCCTCGCGTGCTGCACCACGCGACGCTTACAACAAATGTGGCACTGCGCTTTTCTGTCTGACACACATGCATGCACACAGGCATAAGCCCCTCGCTTTACACACACACACACACATATGTCCACTAACTCATGACGCAGCTACACCCAGATGTGCACACACACACATACACAAATACGCACACTGCTTCACAGCAGCACACAAAGTCAGTGAAATCCTGCGGCAGATTAGTTGCTGTTCTTATGTAAAAAGGATCAAGCCGGGCAGCGGCAAATCATCCCAGCTCACTCAGAGAGACATCAGCCGGACGGCAGCCTGCTCAAAATCCACCAATCAGCTATGTGTGTGTGTGTGTGTGTGTGTAAGAATTGCTTTTGTAAGTTTACGTAGGTCTGACCTGGTGTGCAGTTTCACTCACGGACACAGCAGCATGCACAAGGCATAGAAGATGATCTTTTCTTTCTACAATCAGATTATTTCTGCATTATAATACGCGGGAGGTCAATCTGCCGTGACTTTGCTGATTAACCGGTGCGTGCGTGTGTTACTCCGCGGTCTTTTCCAGTGGCAGATGTGTCAGAAGTGTAGACGTCAAAAACATACGTCACCATCATTTCCATCACTGGACTCATTAAAGTGTTGTGACACCCCCGATGACGGGCGAGTCACCGAGTCTCAGCCGGCTGGCGTCTCGCTCACAGGTCACGTGAAAGATCACTTCCCCCCCGTGTGTTCGCTCTCATCTGACCCCGACCTTTTCAACTTTCTAAACGCAGAGATGCTCAGACCTCGGGAAGCATCCGAGCAAGTGGAAAACCATTCCTCCGCACATACGCTCACCCACACGACCACAAAAACCCCCATGCTAATCTCATATTAACCACATTGTTTCAAGGTTTCAGTATATATATATAGATTCATGATTTATGGCCATTGAAATCCCATTAGACTCTTTGGCTGCAGCTCATAAACGAGTACAGTCCTGTTTAGTGGTGAGTAACTGACAATAATCTCATATGCCAAACATACAGTAACAATAGTGAGTGATTCTGCAAAGACTAATGTGTTCATATGACAGACAATCATATGACATAAACATTCTGTTACTCTTAATCCCGTGGTACGCATCACGGTGAGGAGTCATGAAGTATAGTGCTGCCGGTGAGTCAAATTGGCGAGGAAATGTGTTGTATTTTTTTAAATATCGATAAACACAACAAGTCAGGATGATGATATCATATTGCTGTGTCATCATTTTTTTTTGCCCCCCCCAATCCAAAATCCCTGTGTCCTCTGTGTGGACTCCGATCACTGGGTCCGTGCCCTTGATGATGGGGATTCAGTGACGGGAGTATGACCAATTTAAATTAGGAAAGGACAATGGAGCCTGTCTTTGACACGGCAAAGGTTTATTGTTCCACCGTCGCCGTCGTTAGAACGTCCTCGTTACAATCATGTGAGTAGAGGTCATCCGTGCTGTCAGATGTTCCCACACGCAGCGAGAAATCAGACTTTCTATATAAGAACATAAAAGTGGGGCGTTTTTGATGTTTGTTGCAGGACGTCTGTGACATTAGCGCAGGAGAAATACTTCGTATGATTAACATGAGTGGTTAAGAACACACACACACACCCTGAGCTCCATAACACAAACCAAACCACAAGATAATATCAAGTCTGACAAACACGCTGCTGGCATTGACTTGACAACCGACCAATTAAATGGTAAATGTTTTTTATTTATATTGCGCTTTTCCAGTCTTGGTAACCTCTCAACCGATTACTCCGCTGCTACACAGCGGAGTAATCGTTCTCTTGTCCTCCTCCTTGTGCCTTTTTCTTCTTTCTCTTATTCTGACTCCCTGAAGCATACGTGTGCTTCATCGTACAAACGTTGTTCCCCGCAGGCACTTTCCTCTTCCCCCCCTACCCTGTTATAACACCCCTGACTTGCACATAGCAAAACCAAAGCATTTCCACTTTTCTGTGTGAGCAGTTAAATGTTTCTGTCATTTTTCTTCCCAAAAAATAAGGATGGACACTAATCTCTCTACAGTGTATTTAGTCACCTGAAAGTTCCCACTTTAATTATACAGAATGTGTATTATTATTATTATTATTATTGTGAGGACTGATTGATGCTGTGGTGTGACAGTGAAAAGAGCAGCTGGGCTGATAGATTCTACTGTAGCTCCAGCATTATAACTCCTGCCGCTGGGCCAGGAGCCAAGGCCCTCCTGCCTCACCCTCTCACCCCTCACTCTCTATCCCCCCTGTCTCACTCTGACACTCTGGCTCTTCTTTCTTATAACGCTTCTGGAGAATAACAGCATGAACTACAGAGAGGGGAGCACACGCTGCAGAGTCACAGAGGGGGAAACTAGATACAGTTTTTTTTTTGCAGCTCAACTGTAGGAAACCTCCACAGCACAGGTGGTGGAATCACCTCAGGGGGATATACACATGTCAGATTGTCAACATTGGAGAGTTAAGGAATGAACTCACAACCAGGCATCTGTCAGACAACTTAACCAGATAGTGTAGTGTAGGCACAGCTATCAAATCAAAGCAAAATCCGCTGTAAATGACCATAAATCTTTATATCTTTCCTCATATTAACACTATTTCCCCTGTTTGACCTCCTTATAATGATCACCAAATGATTATTAAGCCGCATCATTGATTATTGAATGAAATCTCCCCATGTCTATGAGTTTGCCCTCGCCGGTCATGCTAGATGGTCTTACCTCAGAGCTGCCGGGCCGCAGACGAGCCGCTGACAGCGCAGCCAACAGCACCACCAGGACCCAGGACCTCATGTCGCCGCCCAGCCTGAGGAGCCGCAAGCGACCGGCTGGGCATTTAGCACCTCGGCGTCCAATCCCCCGGCAGCACCGAGCCTCTTCCCGGTGTCGTGCTCTGGGTTCGCTGGCGCAGCGCGCGCACTGCTTTATATCCTCCAAATGTGTCAGTGCCTTTTTACGCGCCGCCGGTCCAAGTGTTTGCTCACGGTGACTCACGCGCAGGCTAGACGTCTGACTGTGTCCATCGCTGTTTTGAAAACTCTCAAGCGCAGACGTGGGTCGTGCTGCGGGACAGGTGCGTGGATGTTTACTATTCTGTGTGACTGCGTCCGCAGCAGCAACACACGCCAAATATAATATCAGTCTGCAGTGTCAGTGGGGAGCTCCAGTCAGGCCCGGCAGCAATTCCAAAAATCTCTCCCTTTTAAACCAAAAAATATTTCGTGAACGTGCGTCAAAGATGCGCCCACTGTCGTGTCACACTTCTTCTTAAACGCATATCATAACGAGCTCTCCCTACAAAAGCACACTTTAATGTAAAAAGTAATGCACCATTCTGCGCATTAGTAAAAAACCACGCAACTCCAGAGGTCCGTGCGTAAAAGTTGGTCAAATCTGGGGGGAGAACGCGCTTCGTGCGTAATTCTCTGGACGCTCCTCTGCAAAGTCAGATTATTCTCATCCCAGCGCGACTCACTTGACTGCACGTTGCATCTGTCTCATTTAATCGCGTCTCTGTGTTCGATAGCGGCTCCCTGTATCTGTCACACGCCACCTCTCCGTGTCTCTGCTCCCTCTCTTCTCTTCTCTGAACTGCTCCGTTCACAAACTCCTGCGCTGGATCAGGTTGTTCTCGCCTCTCGCGCTTCTGCTCTCTGGTTGCGTCGCAGGCGGTGAACGGCTTTTCCAAATAGAAACAGGGCCTCCCTCAACTTCTGACCATCAATTCTCACAGAGAAAGCACAGCGCGCACCGGAAGTTCGGCGATGTTGCTTTTGAAAATAAGGCAGTGGCTTGGCAGTTGGCTCAAAGTGAACGATCAACACATACAGTACATCATATTTAACTTTCAGTATAGCTGTGACAATCAGGTTATGCGGTGAACATGTTAAAAGTTAGTGCAGGAATTAAATGCACAAGGATATTTTAAAGTGTAGTGTTTCAAAAAAAAAAAAAAGAAGCACTTCTGAGCTCTTATTATGAAAGTTTCTCGGAAGTGGAAGTCCTCCTGCTACCAACTTTACAGTGGTCCTCAAATTTGCTTCTGCAGGAGCCGGTTCTCTCCTCTTTAAATGCAGGGCCAACTGTACCACCTCCTTATTAGGAGCAAGGAGACCCGAGTACCCGTGCGTGCTCTTAAAGGGGAAGTAATGAGCACTTAAATATCAAGTCAGGAATCCATAAGCTGTATTTTTACCCCCCTCAGCTTTTTTCCCCAAAGAAGTAAGATGTCATGGTTTTGAGTGGTTGTAAGTTAAACTGACTCTGTGTAAATGAATAAAGTAGGTTTCATATAAATAAATAATCCAGGGTTCTGTGTAGTGTTGCATCGTTTCTCACGCCACATATGACATTTCTCACGCTGACAAGTGATACATAAATGAGTAATCTATGAATCGATGATGCGAAGGCAGATTGCTCGGTGTCGTTCATTCATGCAAAAATGTACATCCTGAAAGACAAAAATAGGTTTAGTGGAATGTGTTCTCCCCAATCTATCATTTTGATTTAATCAGTCATTGTTTAATCAGGCATTGTTTACAATTTAAACAAGTATTGGATTCAAATAAAGTTGACCTGTTTCTTTACGCCTAGTGCATTACATCATTATGATCAAATTTGCTACTTGGATTATGAAGTTATGAGTCAGATCTAGGTCATTTGTTGTTGTTGTTGTAGTTGTTGCTGCTTTAAGCATTTGTTGTAATCCCAACGGATTACTATTTTGGACAATCCCATGACTGCAGTTTTACACTGAAGGACAAGTTGCTTTCTGGCAGAGTGAACACAGAGAATGTCTCGGCAAAGTCAGATCAGAGATAGCGATGTCGAGTCATGAATCCGCGTAGAGGTTGCTACACGGTGTGCTCCACTTCGTCGCACACCACAGAACTCTGGGTTTGTATTTTGTTAAAACAAAACAACCAAAACATGGCAACATTGACGCTGTGATAACATCTCGGATCACAGGAGGAAAAGCAATCCCAGCTCCATCCTAGAGAGTGTGCGAGGCCTTTAAAGATGTCGTAAAAAATACTGAACGACCGTTGACATTTAATCAGTTGCCAAATGAGTTCACTCACTGGTGATTAAACCAATCAGCTCCACTCTCCTGTGTCTCATGTGACTGACAGAGGCACAGAGGAAGCAGAGAACAGAGGTTCTGCACTGGAGCACGGAACTTAAACTCAAACCCTGGTTGAATGCGCTGAATCAATGCTGATAAAGCCTGTCAGCTCGCACACGACGCTCCGCACAGGAAGTGATTTGTTTTACGTCGAGACAGCCAAGGGCAAATTCTACTTATCAAATAAATCCTTCTTGCTCCTATTAATGTATACATGCAAATGCTCTGTCTGATAGTATAGCTTGACAGAGCCCATTTTCCTATGAAGGACACAGAAAGACGTGAAGTTATATGGTGTAGCTTAACATTTCTGACTGCACCCTGCATATTACAGTTGTTTCATCAAAGAGATGCAAGACACAAGAGTCAGCCATGATGCGAACACATGTGCAGAAATGACATTTTGAAGAAGTGGATTCTAGAATTATTTTGAACAAGGTTTCATCCGTACAACACAGAAGACGTAACATAACGATTACAAACAGTATTCACAGTGAAAAAACATGGCAACATGGACCCTTTTCTTAGTTTGTAACTCTGTTTATCTCCTCTTTCTGGTTTGTAAAGGTCCGTCCTGCTCTGTGGCTCGTGAATACATTGGGTCTTGCAGTGAGAAGATCACTGAGCAGAAGACAGATCTGGTCACATTTCCAGTGTAGACGGACGAGTACTGTTTTCCAGGAAGCTCAGTGTTTGATGGATGGATCTCCATGGAAGTCAGGGGTCCTGGTAGATTCTTCCTCCCTGCAGAGGGAAGACAGAGGAAGCAGGCATCCCATTGCGGCTATTCCTGGACACCACACGCGCACAGACAGGTTTTGGTCTCCATGAGGACTGCTGGTCCTGACAAGGCCAGTGTTTATACTAGAAAAGGTCAGAAAGTGGTAACAAATACAAGTACACACACGCGCACTCTGACCTTTTACCTTGTGATTGACAGACTGTGGAGACATGACGCTCTTTCACACTGACAGGATGAAGTATCTCACCAGTCATCTCAATAATAACCGCAGTGACCGCAGTGTACATATACTGTGTGTGTGTGTGTGTGTGTGAGAGAGACAACCTTAAAGTATATCAGGTTTACAGTGGTGCATGCTCTCAGTCCTCAGTATACGACATGGAATTCCTAGTATGTCAGAGAGGAGGGAGAGTGTGAGTGTGTGTGTGTGTGTGTGTCCATGTCCAGGCACATGTTATGACCTAATTATTGTGTTGAGTTTGAGCATTAATAACAGTTTAACTGTAATCCAGACACGCCTACATTCTCAAGCCCCGTGTTTGGACTACTAAGTAAATAAAGTCATCAGACAGTCACATTTAGTTAAAAAAAGAAGAAGAAGAAGAAGAATAGCAGCCTTTATTGGTTAAGTTAAAGTCTTTGAAGGCTGCCTCTTTCCCATCTCAGTCATTGATTTTACTTTTTCATTCACTTACTTTAATTTGCTCCACTGCTAATTTCGTCCATCTGAACTATTCTCGTGCCCACCCGGCGAGGCGGTTAATTGACTGCCTGTCCAATATCCTGATCTAATGCTAATGCGATTTTCTTCCCCTCTTGTCCTCCTGCCAACTGCACATGTCACCACAATAACCTGTTGCAGGATGAGGCAGTCGGCCCATTTTCACCCACCGGAGTTCAGACACGGGTCAAAGACTTGACTCTGTGACTCTTGCTGCTGCTGCTGCTGCTGTTGGCAAGTCTGTTTTTCATAATGAGAACTCTGCTGGATCTGGACTGAATCTTCATTTTAAATTGATTTAATTAATGAATCAATTTAAACAATTATTGAGCAGGTTGCCAGGTTTTATCATCTCAGTCATTTTTAACCCTTAGTGCTCACGCGGGACTGGTCCTTGTAATTGGTAATTTGTCGTGAGAATAATACACAACTCCTTATATGGGCATCCTGGGGGCGTTTGTTTATAGGTCACATTATTTATCAGTCAAAGTAGTGATTTATTTTGTATCGCATTTTCAGTAGTGATATAAATTAGCAATAATTGTGCAGAAGTCTCAAAATAAAGGGTTTTCCTTTTCTTTTTTTTCATAAAACGAGCCAAGTGAACTCTGTGACATATTTCCAAATTTCACAAATTGAATCAGATTTTTTGCTCAGGTGTGTTAATATAGTTGGTGAAACTAAAAAAAAAATCATCAGATTGCCTATACAACCTATAGGCAATCTGATGATTTTTTTGTTTTTGTTTTTTTTTGCTGAAAAAAGGATATAAGACACTCGATATTGCACATTCTTATAGCCTCTGTATTTACTGTACATTTAAACATAGTCATGCCAAAAATAGGATAAACTGATGACCAAATGCTCTCAGTACAGGTCTGAACAGTGTTATACACTCATCAGCACTCATACATTCATTTATTTGTAGTCATCTTCACAATATTAATAATGATCATCACATGATCTTTTTCCCCAAATAACAAATTCCATGTTATTGCACCTTCATGTTAAATACTTTGGCTTGATTGAGCTTCTATTGTCTCACTCACAGACACACAAACACACAAACAAACACATTGAAATCAGACACAACGGAACAGTCAGACTTGTCAAAAACATAACTTTGATTAGATATGATGTCAATATGTACTGAAATACAGAGCGGGGGAAAGGAGCCAAATCCGATCAGATATGGCAGACTCATACAGGACATGACAGAGCTTTGCACTGCAGCACATGATTTATGGAACAAATTATTACTAACGTAGTTGGCACAATGGTGCTGTGGTTCTTGGTTCAAATCCAGGTTTTAATTAGGGCATTTCTCTGTCAAGTTTGCATGTTTTCACTCTGTGTATGAGTTTTCTCCGTATACTCCCAGATTCCTCCCACAGTCTAAAAAAATACTCTAAATGGACTTCAGGTGTAAATGTTAGTGTGGATAGTTGTTTGTCTCTGTATGTTGGCCCTGTGAACCTGCCCCGATAATCCCTCAAAATCCTGGAGGCAAACCATCATGAATATGCATGGAGAATTGTGTTTATGTCATTCGCATGCACCCTTCATTTCAAATTTATGAGGTGTTAATTCTGACAGAAAAGTCTGGCTCTCTCTAACTCCATCATTAATTTAAAGAGATGCTTTTATTTCTATCAACTTGGATGAACGTGAATCTGAGTTTTCCTCCTCCCCTGTGGCATGGGCCACATTAATCTCCAACCAAGCATGAGATTAGCCCCCAAACCTGAGTGATTTAGGAGTGATGGTGGTGCTGAGTATAGCTCCTCTCCCAAGCAGACTCCCAAAATGAACAAAAACACACTGCGTAACCCTGACCTAATTCTACACATAGCTTTACAATTCATCCTGTAAGTATTTTATCATTTATTATCTATCTATCTATCTATCTATCTATCTATCTATCCATCCATCCATCCATCCATCTATCTATCTGTCTATTTGTAAGCTTAAAGTTACCTACCTACCCACCCACCCTATTGTTATTGGATGAAATAACTTCATTCATAACACATGGAGTGTGAATATTCCTTAACTGCCAGTCGAGATTGTGTATATGATGACTTCCACATCTATACTGATCCAGCATCCGTCGCCGTTTGAACACGTTTTGGAAAGTACAGAGTTGTACACACCGCAGAGTGAAATATTCACTCTGTAATCAAGAGCAGTGAAGTACTGTACATCGAGTATGAGTTATATCTGGTTGTGTTTCTCATCTTCCGTTTTGAGCCACACATTGAGATTAAATGTTCATCAAAAATATTCGCATGACCCGGAAAAACATGGCTGCCCATTGGCATTGTTTGTGGTTCTGTGAATCGTGTCACAGTTTCTTTCTCAAAGAGCGCTTTGAAGAGATGGAAAGCTAATGAGGCAGTGCTGAGTCTATACGGAAGGCGTGCGGGAGGAAAAAGGGGGGAGGAAAGGAAAAGAGAGGGTGTGAGGACAGGACTACAGCTGTACTGTTGTGTGCTTTCCCAGCGTCAACAACGGAGGAAGTGGAAGAGAGCAGCTAAATATACAAACAGCACAATGAGGCGGCGAGTGTGGAGTGGAGCAGCTGGGGAACTTGGCTGTCACCAGGTTTCCAGTGAAACCAGTGAGCACAACCTTTTATTTACACAGGAAGAACTGATAGAGAGTGCACACTGCTGTACAGACACACTGTACATTTCCATGCTCTGCAAAGTTGAGCTGCAGTGGGAGTGTAGCGTGATGACAATTGGACTACTGTCCTTGTCCCAGTATAAAAGCATGATTGGGAAATCAATGTATTGACAGAAATGTGTCCGGCTCTGCTACGAGAGATGGTGATACACCCACCTTGCAGCTTGTTAACATGAAGTGGTTAATGATGGCTAGTTGTTAGCATGTTCATCACCACTGTTCATCCCTACGATACATGACATTTTCAATTCTTTAAGCCGACTAATAATTTCTTGTCTTTAAACTTTATTTCGTGTGCTTCATAAAAATAAAAAGTCTACCAATGTCATAAGCACTTTTTGACCTTCAGTCACCAAGAATAGGGGGCCTTGAATTTCGACTGAGAACAATAGGTTTACTTTTATAGGCGGGGTGTGCACTGTGCCTGATGGCTGTGTCAGCGAGATACATAGCATCACGTACCGGTGCTGCGACAACAAACAACGACATTGGACGCAACACAACAGACAACAGCGGAGGACATTGAGCAGATTTTTTTTCTTCTGCTTGGGAGAGGACGTCAAGCTTTGTAAGAGAATAGACTGCGGGCATTGAAGAAACATCGGTCACAAGGAAGTGACGCTTTTCTATCACCCAATCAACTCACTGACGTGGGTCTAGCTCCACCCATGCCATTACTCTGGTAACCCAGGGGAAGGGTACTAAAAAATGGAACCGTTGGGGCCGGTTTGATTTTAAACCTCCACATTTGGGGAAAAATTGAGGCCTGTTCTTGCCCAATCTGCTTTGGAATTTGGAATTGGAGTACACCTCCTCAGCAGCTGCCAAAAGGCCCTTGGAGAAGGCAGTTATTGATGAGCCATGGAATCCAGCGAGTACCACCGTAACTTTTTGAGCGCTAGTGAGAAAGCACAGCCACAGCCCAGCCACAGATGATGGTTTCTATCAATAGTTTCTTCTTCAATGGATTTGATACAAATTGTATGGGGGTTTTTTTGTCTTTTTTTAAATAAAACAAATCACATTCTTTGAAAACCTGACCTGACACATATTAGTAAGTCAGCAACTCCCACAGCCACTGGCTTATAAACCAAAGCAGTTTATCAAGCATCATTAAAGGTCAGGACAGAGAGTGCCAGAAAAGATACTCTGCCAATATGTAAGTCACAACCAAAACTGATATGTAAATGAATGAAAAGCATGTGTCTGGCTAAGGTGGAAGTGGATGAGCAAGGCATTGGTGGACCCTGGCTCGGATTGTGGCTAATGGCTGTGCTGCCTTGTCATGTGGAGACATAGATCACTCTGCATGGAGGCTCCACAGCCATGGTAGCTACCGGCTAGTGGCACATCTAGCCTAATGTATGGGTTAAATGGCTATATTGCTCATAGACAACAGTTTAAAGATTGCATGAAATGTAATGATACAGGCCAATGCCGAATCAACAATGATCCAGCTCATGAGCACTAGTGTGAGTAATGCAGAGTCCACAGCCTGTTGTGCTTGGAGTTTTACTCAATGAACCTCATACGTTTCGTTACTCCTACAAAAACACATCACAAATTCTTGCAGCTGCCATGTTGTGGTAACATAAGCAAAAGTAAACAGGCAGTTATTAGATTAGATAACTATTGGAGGGCACTACTGGTCCATCAATCAGCTATCAGCAGTACAACCCATTAAATGTCATTAAAACAAATGATATAGTGCAATATGGTATCATATGACACAGTGTGACATGATGGAGTGGATACAGCCCTAGGCTATATTAACTAGTAATGCCAAAATCTGCATTGTTATTCACATCTGCACTAAATGTTTCATAATGGTATTTGCATTTTTAGTTGGGAATGTTGAGTCAGCATTTGACTTAAGAAAAAAAAAAAAAAAAAAAAAAATCCTGTACCTTTCAATGAAAAGATCCAGTGTGCAACATGGAGGAGGCTTTCTTTGTAGGAATTAAATACACTATGAATAATGTATAGTATAATAAAATACTTGTTTCTGCAATATTATAATAATCTGAAGGTGAAGTGATACATCTTTGGAGTCATGTCTGAAATTTATAGTGCAGCTCAGTTTGAAACATGCAAAAAAGCGGGAGCATCATATTTCCAATTCCTACATCTTTAAACGTCTCTTTGCACACTTTGATCTAAAGGGTGGCCTTTTTCAATTGTTGGGAATTTCCATCAACGGTTGCTCTCCTGTGCCTTCCAAAAAGAAAAAAAAACAACCATCTACTTCTTTTCTCCCATGAAGCTTCATGAATTTTGCCCTTTGGGGTTGGAAACCTTGCCTTCCCCTCCTCTTCCTCACACTTTTTTCTCCCTCTTCCTCCCTCTCTCAGCCACAATCAATCCACACATTGTTCACTACCCTGTGATCCTTTCATATCCAAGCCAGCAAGTGTTTTCCATAGGTCTTCTATAAGGTCTTGGTGTCACACATCAAACAGCGTCTTCATAGCACTTTCATGTTCACTGTGTTTCTGACAAGAGCCTATATGGGGTGGATCATAAGGCAGTTTGATGTGGCCTCTGAGGCTAATCAGAAAAACAGAAACTATTCATGAAATGTGAAAAATGCCTGTGAAAAGAAACATAGAAACATCTGATTGTACATCTTACATCTAACATCTAACCACTACACCAACCGTGTGGCCCAATTCAGGAGCTAATTTTTGACCTAAATTTGTTTAGGTGATTAGAGGACATGAAATTATATCTGTGGAGAGCCCATATCAAACTTTCCCTGGGGTTTTACCCCCAGGTGGCAACTATTAGGTGTCCTAAATATTACCCCCGGGAACAAATGATTATCATGAACACCTGTGAAGTCGAGTGATACGTCCCTTAAAGTATGATTCAATACGTATTTCAGAAATGATACCTTTGATTATAGAATAATACAGTTCGATTTGATAGGATTTGATGGGATTGTATCTGAGCTTTGTAAACACTGAGAACAATATTACAGTTTCACTAATGGCAGAAATTAAAGCAAAAGTGAAAAGTAGTAAAAGGGTCACTGTCAGAAGTGCTAGAGATGCTTTAGCTAAGTTGAAGATTAAGTGTCTTCTTCTTGTTCTGACTGATGTTCTGGTGGATAATAACTCAAGTATTTTGTCTAGAGAGTCGTTATGTTAAACAATGCAGGTTGTACACCACTGACCCTGTTTCAGGTTGTTAGGTTCACCCGAGTCGATGCGTGAATGAGGGTAGTTAAGGTCACAAGAGAGACAGTCTGCTATTGCAACTCCTGTGTTGTAAGAATGCTGCAGCTCCTTTAAGGGTCATGTAGTTCGAGTGTGTGTGTGTGTATGTATGTATGTGTGTGGGTGTGCACCGAGTGAGTGGTTGAGCAAGAGAGAGGGAGTGATGCATTTGAGTGTGTGGATTATAAGAAGCCAGAGACCAGGAATAATTAGCGTTTGCAGGGACAAATGGCACTTTTCCATTTTACAGTTCGAGCACTACTCAGCTCGGCTCGACTTGTTTTGGGTTTTTTGGCTTTTTCATTAGGGATAGTACCCGGTACCTGGTGCTTCTTTTGGGTACCTGCTCTGGAGAGGTTCCAAGCGAGCTGATCCGATACTAAAATATGGCGTCAACAGACAGCCAGCCACTGATTGGTCAGAGAGTGTCATCACTGGGAGAGTCATGCGGGTGACATCCAACACAAGAATGAAGCTCAGCTGAGGAAAGAGGTGAAGATTGGTAAGCAGCAGTATGGATTCATGCCAAGAAAGAGCTCCAGAGATGCGATATTTGCTTTAAGAGTGCAAGAAGGAGTTGCACTGTGTCTTTCTGGATCTAGAGAAAAAGCTTATGATCGGGTGCCAGGAAAGGAACTGTGGTATTGTACAAGGGAGTTGGGAGTGGCAGAAAAGTATGTGAGGGTGGTATAGGACATGTATGAGTACAGTGAGACAGTGGTAAGGTGTGCAGTTGGAGTGACGGATGGCTTTAAGGTGGAGGTACATCAGGGATCAGTCCTGAGCCCCTTCTTGTTTGCAATGGTGAGGTCAGACAGGAGTCTCCGTGGATCTGGGGACAAGTGGAAGAGAGCCTGGAGAGGTGAACATATGCACTGGAGAGAAGGGAATAATAGTTTGCAGAAGCAAGACAGAATACTGTGTACCATGCAGAAGAGGGAAAGTGATTATATTGGACAAAGGATGTTGAAGATGGTGTAACAAAAGAGGACATGAGGGATAAGGTGAGATGGAGGCAGATGATAACCATAAAAGGTAATGCGGAAATAAGGAGATGAAGAAAACTTGCCAATTCTGGTATAACATATCATTTGTCATTTGTCCCTGTCATCTGTTTGGTATATGTTTTCAGAGTTGCATGTTAGACAAAAGTGTTTTTAACACCTGGCTGCAACTCAGTTGGGATAGGATGATAAATCTGACTCGATTTGTCAAAAAAAGAAAAATCCAGATTTTGTCTCTGGCCTAAGATGAAACATAATAATGTAATTTATGTGGACTGGACCTGTACCAAGATTTATATTAGGAAGAACTGCCGTGTTTGTGAGCTGTGCGTGTCACTACCAATGGTTGTGGATTTGTTTGAGCAAGTTGTTTTTGGCTAAAAACGGCTGTAAAGCACCCCCATCTTGACTATCATCTGACATCGGACACCTTGCCCAAAAAGAAGTAGTTCCAGGTATCAAATCAGTATTCAATATTACACACATTTGTGTAGTTTCTGCCACTAGAGATCTAGATCTACAGGACTGAGTTTGATGATGTCCAGAAGTGGTGTGGAATCATGGGAATGGTTGTCCAGGGAGAACCTTGACGGCAGAACACAAAGCAAATGAATGATCCATCAAATACAATCAATAAAAAGAAAAGAAAAAAACAGACAACACCGAGTGTTTGTCGTGGAAGTTGTACCTGTCATGTAGAGTAGAATAAAAATGTTGTACATCGCAATCAGGTTTATGGTAGATGTAAGCCAAAGTCACGCAGTGAGCACTGTGTAGTACACGGGAGAGTTGTAAAAGAGTATGCAGAAGAGTGTGTATGTTGTGCATGCTGTTGCCTGTTCTGGTGCTCATTATATTCAAAGATCTGTAAAGCCTTTCCCAACATTTCACAACAGTGGAGACAGCAAAGCAAGCGAGGACCAAAATGAAACCCTTCCCTTCCTTTGAATATAAATACAAATATCTATTTGGAAACTCATCGGATAATGAAAGTACACTACACAATTAGTGTAAAAGGAGATGGATAAGGAAGTAATAAGTTTAACTGACAAGAGCAAGTGTTGACCTACAAATGTATGCTATGAAAATTTGATAGGATTTCCTGTTTCCTGAATTCAAATGACGGCCGTCTATCTCTCTGCTCCCATAAGGCAACGTTATTTTCTGCTGTGGTTATGAATGTTCCTCAAACCGGAACGTGGACTGGCTGTCGCACAAAGTAGCAAATAATAATAAAATGTTATCACCTTAAGGTGCAGTGGTTTCCCTTTCATATTTTAAGGATTTGATGAATGAAAATTTGCAAAGCTATAGAACAAAGACAGCAATTGGCAAGGGTGCGTTCAAATAATTCAGTGCTTATATTTTCATTATGTTGGTGGGCAGCCAATGGGCAAGAGGAGTGGAATTTGGCTAGTCACTGGAATGCTGCTGGCAGCAAAACACCCAAACACCCCCCCATTACACCCCAGGCACAGATATCACTAACTTATGTGAGTGACTTTGCACTTTTGTATGTGCAAGTGTGGCAATACCTAACTTGAATTAAACAAGTGAACCAGTTTAATGACTTTGGTTTTACCACCAAACTGAAAAGAAAAAAAAGAAAAAATCTTTCGAGAAGAAGAAGAAGTCGTAATATTATGAGAATAAAGTCGTAATTTATGAGAATAAAGTCGTAATTTATGAGAATAAAGTCGGAATATTATGAAAAGTCATAATTTTGAATAAGTCGTAATAGTATGAGAATAATATTGTAATATTCAAAGAATAAAGTCATCATTTACTAGAATGAAGACATAATATTATGAGAATAAAGTTGTAATATATGAGAATAATATTCCAGTCCACAAAAGAGAGGATTTTCTCAAAGTCTGTGTAATTATTTCTTCCAAACAGACTCAGTCTTCTCAAAGTCCTAATGCTAAAGATAATGTGGTGCTGATGTGACAAAAAATATTTAAAAATTAAAAAAGTATTTCTTTATTTGTGAAGCCCCAATCAAATCTTGACGCAGGTTTGCAGCCAATCATCTGAGATGTTGTTTGAATACTTTATTCTCATAATATTACGACTTCATTCTCGAAAGATTACGACTTTATTCTCATAATATTATGACTTTATTCCTTCAGTTTGGCCCTAATACTTTATCCTAGTAAGTCATGGAAACATCTCACAAATATTGCAGCCAAGTTCCAACACAGACAATCAGTGTAATATTGTATTGAAGCTGCTCACCTCCTTTGCTTTGACCGAAGATTAGAGGAAGCTAAAGAGGACCACAGCACCAAAAACGTGGTGCAATTTTGAACTGAAGAGGAGGATTTTCAAGTTAATGGGCGGCGAGTGGTGCATGACATGCTAACGAGTAGCCACCAGCTAAAATAGTTTTGTCGTGTCAGTGTCTTGAAGGGTCAACCCCAAAATGTCAAACAAGCTTAAAGCATGAAAACTACTTACTGACTTCTGTAGTGTATTGAGGGACGGAGCCTCAATGAGTGGAGACTGACTGGAGAGGGTGGAATGTTATCAGCTGTCTTTTGTGAAAGTAAAGAGTAGCCCGCCGCTACTCTGTGTTGTGTTTAGGTGTTGTTATTGTTGCCAGCTGGGGGAAGTGTGTCTCGCGAAAGAACCATGGGAGACGGAAAAGTCGTTCTTTGATGGTGACGAGACCGTTTATTCTCTGCAGCACAAGCATCAGTCGCATCAACAGCATGTACTTCAGAATAGACAGCGCACGCTGACATCAGCTAACCCACAGGAGCTAACACAATTAGCAACCATAAATCATAATAAAGAGCACAGACCTTGCTCTAGATTACACAAATACAAAAGTATATGATCCCGTCTCACACAGGAGTCCCAGGAGTTTCAGCAGCCTTTTCCTCAAAATTGCAATATCGTTTATACGAGCAACATTCACCAGGAACTACCTGTAGAATAGACAGTGCACACTGAACGCAACACGGCATTCTTCTATGGGCAGTGTATGGAACACTCTTCACAAAGCAAACAACACTTTTTAAGAAGCAAAAAAAAAAAATTGATTTAATCATTCAAAAATACTGTATTTTATTGTTTGAAAATACCCTAGTTCTTTGAACTCCCTGATTTAAACTCGGTCCCCAAGTTTTCCCAGTCAACATCTGACAAAATAATTGTAAATAGCTAACATTTGTCAGATTATAAACATTACAAACGTGTTTCTATTATCTTGTCGGATGTCGACGGGGAACGAGTTCCAGACGGACAGCGATGCCAAGCCTGTGACGACTTCCGGTCAATCGACCCTTTCAATGTATACAAGCATCCCAAGTCTAGCAAGAAAGAAAACGTCACAACAGGTAAGCGAAGAGCATGTATGTCCACGGTCCTCCAAATAATTCTGAATATGTTCTTTCGTTGCCAATTAAGGGCCGCGAACAATACCTAAATAAATTAGCACTAGCCGACCGCAATAGTCTGCCTGACCCAGCATCCATAAAAGATTGGGTAGATGATATTAGCAAGTGGCCAGAAAGTCTATACAAGTCTTACAAGGAATGTTTTTAGCACACCCTGTTTACTTGTTAACGTGCTAGCCGGCCGGCAGCTAACTACAAGCTAGCTACACCCAAGACCACAACATAACTTTAGGCAGCATAGGTTTCCTAGACATATGTGCACTGACACACACATTTCTGTGAAATCCAGGCTTTTCATCGTAATCTAACAGAAAGAGCTGATAAATGATTATTTCTCTTATGTGTTGCACTAAAGTGCAAGTTAATGGTACGAGTATGTTATCTGACCCCAAACTGCGCGCACACATTTCTGTGACGTAGCTCTCCAATGGGTCTATAGACCTGTCGCTCCAAAACTCAGGAGCCAATCAGCAGCCAGCTTCCTAAGGCCCGCCTACAAACAAAAAACCACAGCACAAAGTCTATTTTCAAACAATAAAATACAATATTTTTGAATGATTAAATCGATATTTTTTTGCTTCTTAAAAAGTGTTGTTTGAATCATAAAAAGTGTTGTTTGAAAAATATTGACACAAATACACCATGTTACATATGTTTGGGGGCTCCTTTTGCCCCAGGACCCTCAGAGTTCTTTGAAACACCCTGTTTAGAATCAAGACTACAAGCTGGGGGTTTCAAATCTTTCCTGCACCTGTGTTGTGCCTCACACCTTTTTTTTTTTTTTTTTTTCTTTCGGGATGAACAACTTTCAGTGAAACGCGACCGCAGCTCCTTCCAGCCAATGTTATTTTCATAGAATGTGAACAAACAGAAAAAGAAACAAACACAGTCAGATTCGAGCTACTAATTTTGGAATAAAGTGTCATAAGTGACACAGAAAACACACAAGCTGGTGTGAGTGATGAGCGCACACACACACACACACGCACACACACACACACACACACACACACACACACAGCACAGAGAAAGCACTCACCCCAGACGCAGGTACACATATCACTCATGCGCAAAGAGAAGCCACTTCCCTAAATGCGCCATCTGGGGAAGTTTTGGTGGTTTTTCTGTGCAAATTTGCAAAGTTGTGGTTTTTTTTTACAGGGCTGCTAAGAAAAGTCTGTACAGATATGTGGAGAAGGGGAAATGCGTCAGCAGGTTCAGAATATGAACTTTTTCTGGACAGATTCATCCATTCACACATAGACGCCACTGTGTTGGCTTTGTGTCCAAGAGTCTGCCTGACCTTTTATCGTCTGGGTCCCTGTCTTGACAGTTGAATATTTAAAACTGGTTGTCTTCAGTGTTGCAGTATAATCATATATATACATAGAAATATATCTTTTGTGGACTGTAAATGCTGTAGATTTGAGAGCAATGCTGGTTCTAGCACAGACTTTGTTTTGTTTATCAAGAGCAAATAGGAATTTAGAGGAAAGTCCCATTTTATTTGTATCTTTAAATTTACTGCAAGGCAAAGCAGCTGTGAGAATGCCTTTAGTGTTCTGAGTAAATGGAACCGCAAACAAATTTCTTTACTCAGTAAGAGTACATTTGTGTTATTTAGTGGCTTTGGTGTTTAAAAGGCCTGCGTTCAGATTCATCCACTGATTGAGCTCTTGTTTCCTGTGAGCTTAAGTTGCTGTTTTTTGTTAATGGACTATGGTGTATGCAATTTTCAAAGTGGCACAAACCTCAGTTTCCAGTTGAAGAAGACTGTCTGACAGAGTGATGGCCATGTTCTTATGATAGTTAACACTGAAGCAAACAGATTCTTTTTTTTACTGACCAAGTTAAGCCGTCTGGGGCTAAAATGTGTTTTTCTGTCGTCCTCATTTATGTCCTAATTTGCTGAAATTGCGCCTGCTGCTTCTCGACACAGGAAGGACAAAGAGTGCATACAGTGTGTGAGTCTAAGTATGTTTCCATTCAACATATTTGCAGATATAAGACACAGTTGTGTTCATTTCACCAAAGAAACTAACGATAATGGACAAATAGTTTGTGTGGATTTTACAGAACAACTTTTGTTTCAGCATTTTGGATTGCGGGTCCACTTTTGACAAAGAACATGCCATGATCAGACTTCCATGGTGCCCCACACTACATGCCACCAACCACCTATGCAAACTGTATAGTGCCATTGTTCTCAAACTGTGGAACGAACAGCTACTTGTGGTACTTCAGTATCAGTTGGAGGACAGGTTGTACAATTTAGCCCCTCTGAGGCTATTCCAGGGTTTAATCAATTAATCTTATTTTATAAAACAAAGAATTATATTTTAAGTAATATATTTTAACATGATTTGTTTCTTTATTTACTGTATAATCTTTCTTTGTTCTTAATTTTATATTAGTTTACCTTGTCTGGCCCTCGACTTGGATGCAGTTTTTTAATTTCCTCTGTAATTGCCATCAAAGATACTTTCTAGCGTAAACTGTGGTTGTACGTAAACAAATATGCATTACATTCAAACCATAGTCAAAGGAGTTACATCAGGAGCAATGCTGATGAAGCCGATCAGCTCCAGATCATGTGCCGCCTGGCAACATTCCTGCGCTCCACAAAGAAAGTTATTTGTTTTATGTCAAGACGGGCATAAGCAACAATAACATTGCACTATAATAAAGCGAGACGGCTGCAAACGGGTTGGAGTACGACTGAAAACACAACTCAAGTTTCACAGGTGAATTGTATTGCTCAGGATAAAACAACAACACAGTTGTTCTGCAGATTGACACAACAGTTCACCAAGGCCCGAGGCAGAATATAATAATAATGATAATAACACCACCAACAAAAACAAAAAAATCACCAAACGTGACACCCTGCCGCTTTATTCCTCATTTGACAGCTTTACTTCGATGTGAAGTCACGGCGAATTGAGGTTCTTGAAGGAAAGGGAAAGTGGGAAAACTGGGTCAGAACTGGAAGGCAGGTGGGGGGGGTTAATGAAAGATGTAAAAGAGGGTGGGTGAGGAAGGAGAGGACAAAAGTATGAAAGAGGGAATAAAAGAGAGGGAGGCAGTAGAGGGAGCGACTGCAGGAGAAAATGACTCTGAGGTAAAACTATTTCTGGAATGCACCTTCTCTTAAAGTCTAACCAGGCAACACACACACACACACACACAGAGTGACAACCTAACCTGTTCCTACAGTGTATGATAAGTCAATAAGGGGCATTGGGTTTCCACTCTGTCGCCACAAACAATATCTGATTTACGGGACTTCCTGCACGCTCATTACATTCTTTGATATTAATACTCTGCTGTGTGTGTGTGTGTGTACTCCTGCCAGAAACTATATTTACTTTTAAAAAAGTAATTCTTTAAGAGTGGTGTCTGCGTGTGCACAACCTCATGTGTGTTATAGGCCGTATCAAACCCAATCATGTCATTTTGTAAGTCACTGAAACTATATATTCTTTTAAGAAATCCTCGTGTGCAGGAGACTCAGGAGGCCAAGCAGGTCGGAAAAGTCGGTGGTTTGATTCCTTCCGGTTGCGTAGTCAAATGTCTACGCGAAACACTCACACTCAGACTCCTCCTCCCAGTTAATGAAAGGGAGTGATTTGTTAAGTACCAGATATAAAAGGCATTGTCTGAATGTTTGTGCTGGGTGGATGTCAAATTAAATTGCGGGCAAGCTTTGAGAACAGCTCTGGTTCCCATTAATTATTTTCAGAAAATCCTTACCAAAAGCAGTTTGAAGCCTGGAACCTGGCCAACCGGCGATGACAACGTATCATTATGGAATATAAATTTGATATGGAGAAAAGGAATAAATGTAAATGGAATGTAAATGTTGGAAAACGTTAAAATGTAAGACATGTATGCATAATTGTGTGTAAGAATGACTTAACTACACATCAGATTAACCAGCCATTCCCTAACGTAAGAATGTCTGAAATGTTATTTTACCGCCAAAAGTAACACATTACTGTCTTCAACTTGTCTTTCTGATGGAGTAATAACAGGAAGCTTAACGTTGGAGAAGCTTGAATGGACACATTTTGCTCCGTCTCCCTCTCAGGATGGTTTATGATGTGTGAGATGCACATAAAAACTCTCACAAACACTTATTCTGACAGCTCTCTAATGTTCTGCCATGCAGGTGTGTGCTCATCTTCAACCCAGGTCTTCATACAAGCCCAAGATCATGCAGCTATGTGGCGAGCGTGTATGTACACAGATTAACGGATGGTTTTTGGTAATGATGCATGCTGTTTTCTGATCCAGCGGTTTGTACCTTTAATATGATTATTATCATTCCCCCAATAGTTAAAATCTGTGAGTGTGTGTGTTCTTGTTTGCATAACTTTGTGAGGACCTAAAACATGTAAACCATAGGGAATGAGGACATTTTGTCTGGTTCTCACAGCTTTAAAGGGGTTTTTTAGGGTTAAGACTTTGTTTTAGGGTGAGGACTAGATTTGGATTTAGGTTAGGATGAGGGTAAGGATGACTGTCCTTGGAAACTACTTCTTCTGTTGTAGAAATGTTTTTTTTCTGCTTGGTGAGCGTGACTTATACTCCACCTACCAGTGGGGTGGAAATTTAGTTCATCCATGCGTACCCAACGCAATATATGCATGCTGTTCCAAAATCTGGGCTGCATTTGCTTTAGGTATTTAGATGTGATTAAGGTTAAGGTAATGGGGAAATTAGGGAATGCATCATGTCCATGAAAGTCCTCATTACGAATGCTGCAACCCAGAATGTGTGGAGAATGTGAGGATCGACAGGTCAAACACACCATAGCCCTGTCCTGCTTTTATCATCTGTTTATCTTTTAAATGAGACCACAATTTACAAAACATGGTCATGTTGTATTGAGGACCTGAAACTAGTGATTGAGACCAGAAACATCTTCGAAAAATGTTTTTTGGCTGATAACTTAGCTAAATAGTGATTATTTTTATCATAGATTTGCATACAAACTCCGAAATCTTTGCATCACTTTCCTAATCCTGCGACTATTTCCTTTATTTATATCCAGTACAAAAGCAGGGGAATGCATCATATAAGATTGTGGCTGGTTTAGTTTTATTTTTATTCTTTTATCCAATCTGTCCTGTCCTATCCAGCAACTTAATTCACTGAATGCCTTTTGGTGTCAGATAGATTTACTATGTTTGTTTCTGATTGTGTGACGTGAGGCCACCTGACCAGACAAGGGGGGAGGGCGTTTAGAGGTGTAGGGACAAACAGAACAAATGCGGCAATATGGAGTAATTAAAGGATTGTCGCTGGACGTGGTTGGAAATTAGAGTGGAGGGGTCGTGTCTGTCCAGTAGGCAGGAAAGAGTTCAAGGAATGGGCATGCTCAACTCAGGACCAGCCCACAGACAATTAAAGATAATAGAACCATGGACAGAGGCCTTTCCACACCTGGCATGGGCAGTGTCCAGCGGCCCAACACAACACAACATGTACCCGAGAACCGCCCAGACCCCAGGCATAGGGCCCACCACCCACCGTTGAGAACAAAGCCACCCCAAACAGCCCCCCAGTGGACATTCCAGGATGCTGCTTCAACATGTTAAACTAGTTGAGTTAAATATAGAGGATTAAGATGAGATTTGCCCTCCACTGGATTTGACGTAGGCGTATATTTTCTTTGATTACAGAAAGGACTGCTGTTGAATGCTTGATTGAGTGATAAAAACACACACACGCGGTGTTTCATTACAGTTACACCTATTTGGCCATCACAGATACAGATGTGGGATGTTTACACAGAGACAATGGAAAAAACAGAGAGAAATAAAGTGCACTGACATCACCGCCGAGATGAGAACGGGACAGACGAGGGGAGACAATGCTGGCAAACGAATGACATCATATGAGTCTATAGTTCCTTTCATTTCATTTAAGTGGTTTACGTTTAAGAAACATGACTGCTTTGGGAATTAAGGATAAGGAAAGAAGAGAGGTGGAGGAGCTGAGGAAAGAACAAAGAGGGGAGGATAGATTAGATGGATGGATAGATAGATAACTTTACGCTAACAGATGGAAAGATAACTTTAAGCTAACAGGTAGAAAGATAACTTTAATCTAACAGATAGAAAGATAACTTTAATCTAACAGATAGAAAGATAACTTTAAGCTACAGATAGAAAGATAACTTTAATCTAACAGATAGAAAGATAACTTTACGCTAACAGATAGAAAGATAACTTTAAGCTAACAGATAGAAAGATAACTTTAATCTAACAGATAGAAAGATAACTTTACGCTAACAGATAGAAAGATAACTTTAAGCTAACAGATAGAAAGATAACTTTAAGCTAACAGATAGAAAGATAACTTTACGCTAACAGATAGAAAGATAACTTTAAGCTAACAGATAGAAAGATAACTTTAAGCTAACAGATAGAAAGATGACTTTACACTAACAGATGGAATGATAACTTTAAGCCAACAGAAAGATAACTTTAAGCTACAGATAGAAAGATAACTTTAAGCTAACAGGTAGAAAGATAACTTTAATCTAACAGATAGAAAGATAACTTTAATCTAACAGATAGAAAGATAACTTTAAGCTACAGATAGAAAGATAACTTTAATCTAACAGATAGAAAGATAACTTTAAGCTAACAGATAGAAAGATAACTTTACGCTAACAGATAGAAAGATAACTTTAAGCTAACAGATAGAAAGATGACTTTACACTAACAGATGGAATGATAACTTTAAGCCAACAGAAAGATAACTTTAAGCTACAGATAGAAAGATAACTTTAAGCTAACAGATAGAAAGATAACTTTACACTAACAGATGGAATGATAACTTTAAGCTAACAGAAAGATAACTTTAAGCTACAGATAGAAAGATAACTTTAAGCTAACAGATGGAAAGATAACTTTAAGCTAACAGATAGAAAGATAACTTTAAGCTAACATAGATAGATAGATAGATAGATAGATAGATAGATAGATAGATAGGAATATGGCTAAGAAAGCAACACCTACATTAAAAGAGAGGAAAGAAATAGGAGGTAAAATGGCGCTGAGAAGGGAAGGTAAAGTAAGGGGAGAAGGAGTGAGAGAGAAAAGGAAAATCCAGGTTTCTAATTAAATAACAATAGAAAAAGTGACACTGCAGCAGCTCTGTCATCAGTGGTTTACTGTGTGTTTGTGTGTGTCTGGTCACGGCCTGAGGGCACGACTCAGTGAGTGACTAATCGTGCTGTCTGCTTACACACACACACACACACACACGCATGCTCACCAAGATTACGCAATCACCATCAGGATAATCTCCTTCTCAATTTTTTTTCCCCCCTTCTCCTTTATAGAGGATGAATATAGACATGTCTAGATTACTCTCTCGTCTAGAAATCCGTCACTTTGCTTACCTAATCCCCCGACCCCTCCTGACATTACGCCATCTCTCGCTCCACTCCCATGCTCGGCCCATCACAGATTAACTAATCCAACACTTCTCAGAAAATTTCCCATTTCTCCCGTCCTGAGTGAGCTGCTCCAGTTTGAGCCCAAGTTACATTTACCAAGAAGTTGCGTACAGATAATGTGCTGATAATCTTTAAGAGACTGTGGTACGTGGAGACAAATGTGCAGACTCGAGACACAGATGATGATCGAGTGACCTGCTGAGACTGATGATGGATGAAGAACTAAGGCAGGAAAGAGGCAGCGTCTTTAAAAGGAACAGCAACAAAGTGAGTGGCAGTGACGCAGACATGTTGCACTGCTTTGGGGACAAACAAGAGCAGCTGATGAACAGTGACGGCAGTGACGCCCTGGTAAATGATTGCTGAAAGGAGTTACATATAAAAGCCTTTTTTTAAGGCTAGGAGCACCAGACAGTTTTATTTTTATTTTATAGTGTCTGACATCCAATTAAATGTTACACACTGGGAATCTATTTTATAGTTGGGCAGATAAACCATACATCACCCTACCCTGAGTCTAACTTTGGCATGTTTCAAAGAAAGAAAGAACATTAAAGTACTAAGACTGGTATAATAATGACATGAATATTTCAATGTCCTTTGATATTTAGTCTGTTTGCGTTTGCTGTGATGTTCAGTGGAATGTGGAGCCACTGGAGTCTCAACTTACCTAATTTGTGTTTTGAATAAAGACTTAAAAGAAGTTACCGGAATTTGCTGCCGTAACCAAAGTCTGACTCTCGTACCAATCGTCCAAGAAGTACAGGGAAAAAAAATTAAATATATAGATCATCTTCATAGTCGTTCTTTTCTGTTAAGAAACAGTGAGTGATCTCTGATACACTCTCACTCTCACACAAGTACACACAGGTTTTTTCACACCTCCACCTGGACCACACACCTCAGGTCAAAAGGTCAGCTCTTTTTTCCTCCACACCTGGATGGAGGAACCCTGTCAGTTTGTATTTTTTACCAAGCGTGTGTGTGTGTGTGTGTGGGTTTGTGTTCTGTCCTGCTTTTATCATGTGCACCAATTGGGAAGGGAATAATGATTTGAATGGTGTTCCATGACAAAAGCAGATTTGTGTTCACTTCCAGCACAGTAGGTGTTTTTTTTTGTTTTTTTTGCAGTCTTGTTTACAAGTTGTGATTTTATAATTTACGATGTAGCCGTGTAACTTTATGACGCAACTAAAACTACAACAACAAACAGGTGCATTTACTCTTACCAGTAAACTGTTGATAAAGCTCGCTGTGGGTTTATCGACATTTGAGGAGTTACGCTAACTATGGTGCTTCATGGAGCCACGTTTGAAACACATACCTAAACATCCTGAACAGACGGGAGAGAAACTGCTTTTATTCTTATTATTCATTTAAAAGCAAGAAGACCTGGGTTCGCAACCCGGTCGGAACAAGGGCCGTTCTGCATGGAGTTTGCATGTTCTCCCGTGTGTGTGTGTGGGTTTTCTCTGGGTTTTCCAGTTTCCTCACGCAGTCCATAAACATGCAATATGGGGGGGGGGATTAGGTCAATTGTAAACTCTAAATTGACCTTAGGCATGAGTGTGGATGGTTGTGTGTGTCCCTGTGATGGACTGGCGATCTGTCCAGGGTGTGACCCCGCCCTTTCACCCTATGTCGGCTGAGTTAAACGTCATTTCTGCTTTCATCCATATGTTTAAAATGCTCTTACATGAGTTTGAGTATTGCCGCAGATTTCTCTAAATGATGTAAAGCCAACCAGCCTCTCGATGGCTCATTGTTTTAATTACATGGCATTTATCAGAGATAATTATGGGAAATACGCTTCTCAACGATTCTCACTCTCTTTCTTTCCCTCTAATTATTCACACCACAAAGCCACATACAGTGCACATTAAACAGAAAGTTATTCGGAGTACCTGCCATTAATTGTACTTCAAGATTAGATGGATAATAAAACAGGCTCAGACAAATGCAGAGATAACATTTAGCATATTAGATTTTCTTTTCATGTGGCCAATTCTGCAATGTTTATGATGTTGACGCCTCCACAGCCCAGTGTTTGTGTTATAGTGTGTGTGTGTGTGTGTGTGTGTGTGTGCATGTGTCTGTGGCTGGGTAGGGTTGCCGGATGAATACCGGGTGTTGGGCACAGTTCGGGTGTAACACTGCAGCAGAGCAACAAGTGAAAATCAAAACAGAGACAGCTGGTCCAACAACAGGGTGGACGATTTACTGTGGACGACTTAGCACAGACAAACACAAAATGAGAGGGAATGCAGATGAGTCAGATATGAAGGGGTGAAAGATGGGGCAGGACAGAGCGGAGGGGAGGAGGAGGAGGAGGAGAAGTGAGAGAAATAAAAGGCGGCTGCAGGTAAAGCAAGAGCAGGTTACAGTGACTGTCAGTTCTTTTATTTCACCCCCGATTTAGCCCACAGCGAATTAATAATTCAATCTCTGCATAATGGGAGTGTAATGTGTCAGGCCTTTTTATTATGAATATTTCAGACTTCAGATACATGTGTTAACATGACAGTGTTGGGATCAGTAATAATACACCTCCTTGTACCAATTAGCCATTCATGTAGTAATGTCGCTTAAAACAAATGTTTAATTATTTCTTTGCACCATTGAATCTGTCTGTGCACGTTGTTTAATGTACATGTCATGAACATTACAGTGTAAAGAGAGTACCTTATTTTTTGACACACTTTAGCGCTGCCTCACCAAAGCTTTTGTACCAATCAGTACTACTACTATTTGTTTATCAAATCAATACACAAAGAGCCTAAATGTTTGCAGTGAGTGCAATTTGAATAAATTAATGTCACTGAGTAACAACAGTGTGTGTTGTGACACAGAAGGAAGTTAGTCATGGACGTTGGCAGCAGGAAAACCTGGAGAGAAAAAAAATCAAACTCTCTTTGAGGTCATGATCCGGGCAAACATGAAGGTCTGAAGTTTGCTTCACAGTCCACATGAGGTGGATTTGTTCTCGTAAATCTTTTTTTCCCCCCGCACACACTCAGACACACACTCACTCTCACACACTCCCTCCACCCATCAGGGCCTTTCATGTATCAATGGCTCCATTGATAGGCTTGCGTGACTCTCTCTGGGTGGATCCTGCTTTGGACGTCCATTAGATATTCTTACCCTAAATTTAAAAACACCCTGGAAAAAATACTAATCAGTCAAACAACAATGCAAACGACAAAAAAGTCAATAATGTGAGCTCCACACTTGGAACAATCCGCTATCTGTTGTGCAAAGGCTTTTTTAGAAAGCAGCAAGTAAACAAAGTAAACAATACAGAGATTAATTCTCTGTATTTTGCCTCCACTTAATGGTATTTATGTAAAAACTTTATAATTCTATTTATTTACCATGGACTAATGGTTCTCAAATTGGGGTCCAAATAAGCCAATGCTATTTTACAAAATGCTTAAAGCATGTGAAATACAGTATGTACAGCAGTCACCTTTTTGCGTTTGAAACATATACTGCAATCCCAACTGAAAACACTGCATGGGTTGCAAGACAGTTGCCAGATTTCCCAAAAAATAGGATAATATGATGCTGCACTTATACCTGCTATTAGGATCATTTCAGTGAGCCAGCGACGGGTTCTCAAACTTCTTATATGAAGTATCGTCCTGAGAAAATATTGAGCTCTCAAAGTAACACCATAATCACCAACGTTAAAATACAGTGGTGTAAATGGGTCGAGCAAAGAATCCAGGAGGACAGGAGGCAGATTTATTCCCAAAAAAAATATTCTCTCTCACATTATACTTCAGACACTAGTACAGTGAGATTAGATTAAGATGGAGCAAGAGATAAGGTGACTTTAATTATATACAGTAGAACAGTATTTCAGATTTTCCTCCAAGAGCATTTTTTCAAATACAGGGGAGAAACACATCTTTAATGAATCTGTGTGGCATATTTAGTCTTGCTGATCGCTGTGATTGGACATAAAACCGCAGTGAGAAGGCACAGACGGCAGACAGTACCTTGCCACACTGAAGGGGGGCGTGTGTGCTTGTTGCTGCCGTTCTTGGAAGATACAGAGCACTCTGCGCCAATCTCTCTCGCTCTCTCTCTCACCGCTATAAATGTAACATTCTTTCTTAGACAAATATGTTCCTTACCTAGAGAATGCTGATGAGATATGAGACATAACCAGTAGTCGGTGTGCATGCTGACCAGTGAATAAGCTACTTTTTTGGGTTCATATCATGTATTTGTAAATCTGTGCCTTACCAGCCATGAACTTCACCACATGTCACATGGGTAGAAGAAGCACAATAGCCACTCAAGGTACTGCAACACAAAATACTCAGGTGGCCCAAAAAGCAATTTTCCCATTGACCGCAATAGTAAGAGTAGTCTGTAAAAATAGATATTTATAGACTATATTTTTAATTCATGGAATTTTCATATTTGTAAAACCTTCCTAAAGGCCAGGAAAAGCCCAGAAAAAAAAATCTTATTTAAAATATTTTTCCAAAGAGTGACGTCACAGCTTTGCACGCGGCCACGGCAATATGAAAACTTCACAAGAAATGTGAATAAATGAAGGTTAGGGGGGGGTTTTGTTGAGTGAAAGAATCTGGAGTTCTAAAAGTACCTTTAACACGTTGTCATTGTTCCTAATAATATGATCATGCTGCGTATTTCCGGCCCTGATACGAGAGCCAGGAAATCTATCGTCTGATATTGAAAATGCATGTTCACCAACAGAAATGAAAAATAAATCTTCCCTAAATCGCAGCCCGTCTACATGCCATGCATGCATCACTGCTGCTGCTGTTCCTGTATCACGCAGCTCCAACTTTCATGAATGTGGTCTGGATAACGTAGCAAAGTACCATAGAAAGAAAAATCGAATGTCTTGCAAGGCAGAAGGTAAAAGCTGTCTCTCTTGAGAGTGGCAGTGCTTTGGTAATTACTCATAAATCAGCAAGAAAACTGTGGTATCATTATGTTTTACCGTGTTAAATAAAGAGATATGATTGAAATCCTAAATCGACAAAGGTTGTCATACAATATAAGTCTATTAAAATCTGAAAATGACTCTACATAAACAAATGAAGACAGTAATCCCTCTCGTTAAGTGTATTGAATTGAGAAGATGCTGCTGCGATATAAAAACAAAAACAGTGTTGCCCGGGTTATTCAGTGTTAGACAAGCTGTGGGCAGAGCTCCAGACATGAGCTCACAGGGAGAGGTGGGGAGGTGAAAGACTTGCGGCCATTCCAGCACTCACCGGGCAGGAGATGCCTCTGTTTTTGCAAATTTACATAAACCTGTGCTCAGAAGCTCAAAGACACATCCGCCCATATTTTTTTGCATGTACACACAAGAACACACACAAGTGATAGTGTGTGAGGGTGGGAGAGTCAATGAGAGGAAACCTCTCGTTCCAATGGTCGTAAAATGTTGCAGCAGTCCCAGTGAAGCAGTGGCCTCGAGCAAAAGTTGTGGATTTATCTGTCAGAATTCAGGTATGAATGCAATATATCTTTTCCCATCAGGGCATAACTGCAAAGGGAAAAACAGCCTCTTAGTCATTCTCTGATTAAATATGAAAGACACACGTTCAAATATCAGACACGGTGTCTCACACTTTCCTTTTGTGTTGTTTTAAACCACATTTTTCCACTTCACGTGTCTACACCTTTGTCTGTGTGCTTCCATTGATGTGGTCATATCCATCATTACACACTATAAAGTACTATTTATAGACTAAAACAGCCTTATTGTGATCATAAGACACACAGTCTGCAATGATTCATAAACCTTCCCCCATAGAAATGATACGAGTTTCACATTAAAAGCACGGAAACAGCTCTCATTTGTGCAGTTGTCTGTCAAACTTTATGACGTAAATGTCTATTCGAGTGATGTCTAGATGGGCTGTGTGACACGTTGCTGTACTGCATTGCAGATCCATGACTCTGCTCTGCCTGTGCTGCGTGTACAGTACAAGTTGAGAACTGCTCAGCATTCTAAGTGGCAGTGCAAGCCAGTGAAATCAGATGTTCCATCCAAGGTGTGACACAGGCAATTCACCTTTTAGCTTAGACAGTACACCGCCCCAGACAACTCAAACAAGGCTGTTTGACCGCTGCAGACCTTTTTGCTGAGCAAGGGTGTACCATGACGGACTCTGCTAACCTCTGAAAGCCACCTCCAGTAACCCAGTGCCAGGTGTAAAAAGGAAGAGGAGTGTTTGTTTACTACGGAGGCGGAAGTGAAGCGTTTTCTTCTGCTTCTACGTCCGGAGAACAAGACAACACTGTTCTGACTGAACACTTGATGCATGGGTACCCACACCACAACTGGATCGCCTACAATTTTGCGCCTAAAATCTGTACGTAATGAAGAAATTTTGCACATACTTATTGCAACCGGTACATATTAATGCAACGTATCAGAGTGCAGGTTACACCTTTGCATTATTATTGTCTAACAATTCATAGTATTATGGTCATGGGAAGTAAGTTCAGGCTAATGTACAGATTAGCATTGGGATTTTTAGTTGTGGTGGCTGAGTTGAGGGAAAGAGGCTCGGCGAGAGTGTGTGTGAGGTAGATGCCAATAAGTTCTTGTCAGATATTGTCACTTATTAACCAAAGCACCCCCGGAGTCTCACCAGCGGGGAATTCTTTATCAGTGACATAGTGGACGGAGATTAAAAAAAAAGTTACATGCAGTCAGAAGCTCCTTATAAGGACAACTGTGTTGTTTTTGTGTCGGTCGACTAGCGTCAAACATCGTCTCCACTTCCTCAGATTGTCCTGTGGATGAGTAAACCACCACAGTCACTGCAGTGCCACTTCCATGTTATATTTTAGTCATCTATGGGGCTTTTTTCACTCTGTGTCAACTCTCACCTCAGACTGACTTAGCACTTAAAGGGGAGGTTCAAGTTTTTTTGTAGTGTGTTTGTATGAGGGACTGCATCAGGAACCGTCCTGAGACATGGATGTCCGCTCATCTTCTCTAGTCTGATGTCTTACAAATATTATAGTATTTGCCGCTTTAGCATTTGACAGCCTTTTTCGGGGGGCTAGAAACCACTCACTCTCCCGCACCAAAGTCAAGAGAGAAAATCTTGACTTTGATGGGAGGTCAATGTGAGATGATTTATGCCCCAACAAGATAACACGTGTGGCATTGCGACATGCCACAGGTGTAAGTCTCTCACAACAACAACAACACCCCTCCTCCTCCTCCTCCTCCTCTCCAGCTCTCACTCTCTCACAGATGACACTGACTCACCTTGATGACATCGCCGCGATGAGGTCAGCATCCTGCCAGTGGATTAAAGTCGCGGTACACTGCTGTCACACTGGTCCGAGGGCAGCTTAAGCTTGACCGCACAGGGACACTCTGTGTTGCTCATCAGATTATAATGTGTGCCATGCTGCGGGTGATGTCATGAAGTTGAGCCCTGCACATGGCCTATATTGGGCATCATCAGTCTTCCTTTGTTTTTCTCATGGAGTCCACAGCTGTTGCCTTTAAAATGCATGGTGGCAAAGTTTTTGTATTTAGTCCAATTGGTCCAATTGAGATCAGTTGAACCTTGTGTTTTGGGGCAATCTAATAAAAGAGGTACACGTTGTTGTAATTGGTTGGTGTAGTGGTTAGCACTCTTGCCTTTGCTTCAAGACCCTGTCGTAACAAGGGCCTTTCTGGAGTTTGCATGTTCTCCCTTTGTGTGTGTGGGGGTTTTCTCCAGGTTCTTTGGCTTCCTCCCACCGTCAAAAAACATGCAATATGGGGATTAGGTAAATTGGACACTTTTAATTGACCATAGGTTTGAGTGAATGGTTGTTTGTATCTATGTGGCCCTACGATGGACTGGCGAAACCAGGGTGTACCCCGCCTAATAGCCTATGTCAGCTGAGATCCCACCGCGACTCTCATTTGTCAAGGGTCCACTCCAAAATATTGAATTTTCTCTGATATTTTGGTTATCATCTCCACTTCAGCATTGTATGTAGCATCGAGATGGGCCTTCAAGTGGTTAATACCAAGATAACCATGGACGTGATTTAGGAATCCGACCCTTTCTACCTACAGATACAGGGGACAACGATGGCACAACCCTAGCGCCATCTTAGACCAATATCTACATGAGCAAATGGGAGCGAGGCTTTGGGTAAATGCAACCAACAATTTATTTCAGATTTCTAGATGATGTCATTGGCACCTTGGGCCACATGGCTGAGAAACATTTATCGATTACAATCCACCACCCTCCTCAAGTTCAGGTCAAATACAATACGGCGATTCCTCGACGATCCAGACATCCAATTTTCTAGACACAGCGGTATGTTTCTCAGAAACAAACAAATCCTAAGTAAAGGATAAATCATACCCGAATTTGTAAAAAAGACTTACATCCAAGCCATCGCGACTCTGTCCTAAAGCTTCAGAAAAAGAGGTTACGGTTTCTTGAGAACCGTTACAAATCAAACATTGTCGTCTCACTCTCTTCCATTCGCTCTCCTGCAGAATTGGCGATGCCCCCTGTAATTACAGATTAATTGACTCTCTCCACAGGGAAGAACAGCCCCCCCCCCCCCCCCCCCCCGCTTTCCTCACACTCTGCTCCTGCTTCCCCTCATAAGATCCTCCCTCTAATAACAGCCTTTTCATGAAAATTCATCCCCATTAATCAACAATAGAACTACTTTTCAACAGGCACAAATTTACTTTCCTTTTGTTTCAGGACAGTAACCCGGAAGGAACAAAAAACTTATACCAGCTACTTGGCACCTCTAACTTTGTCAGATGGGCTTCTATGATGTTTGGCACTACACTGTGGCAGAGTTTCAGGTGCAGCGTGGTCATGAAAGAGGTTTCTTTCCTCCTATTACAGTGACCCTTCAAATTGATTCTGAAACTGTCAAAAGTCAAAAAGTGTGTGCAGTGTGCTGGAAACTCAACAACACTGTCTGCGTGCCAAGACGTCTAATGACTAATTCCTTTAGAAGAATTTACGGTGGGGCAGGTGATTAAAAACAAAGTTGTGTGCTTTCCCTTAAGTACACCGTGTTGCGGAAAATGCTTGTCGGCTGCCCCGTGAAAGGAAAATCCATCCTGTTTATTCCATCCAGCACATTCCAAAAATGACAAAGGTCAAACGTTGTCATCTTCCTTGCAGGAAAAACACATTTGAATGTGGAAATGCCCCTCAGCTTTCTCAGGAAAAGTCTGGGCATGTGGGTGTTCTCTGGGAAAAAACAAATAAAGGGAACAAAAACAGCCACTGATATAGCAACTTCATCAACAATTTATCGGCGTTCATTTCGTCTACGGGGGAAAAACCCACACACTTTTTTTTGCAATCATTACCATGAGTTCACAGCAGGGATGACGGCCAATTACAGAATTGCTGTCACACCAGTTTTGTTGTGTTTGCCTAGATTTGAGAAAATCCGCAGTCTCTGATATTTAAATAAATGGAGCCTCAAAGGGAATGGCTGGTCTCGTCTACCTCTGTGTAGGGGTCAACAGTATGTGGGATATATGCCTCTTCACTTTAGACGGTAAACTGATAAACTTAATGAGTGACAAGGGCATCTAAGAAACACCACGTTGACACCAAACCTAGTTGTCATGCTGAGCAGATGTGTGATTATTGGGGTGGTATTCAGTTTGCTCTTTTCATCATGAACATGGAAGTCCAGGTGATAAACACAGATCTGGTCTGTATTCCATTATTCAACTAGCTAATTTTAAGCTCCTCCAACAGACTTGGGCCATAAAATATTTAGTGTATGTGACCTAGAATAAATGGAGTGAAGCCTTTGAGCCGTGACACAGACTCTGCACCATCCTCCTTTTTTCACCTGTGGGCTCTTTCTTGAAAACTACTGTGTCATACTGTAGTACCTTATTATGCAGTATTGTAGTTTAGTTGGTGCATTACTGAACCTGTTTCAAGTGCAGTGAAGATTTTCAATCAGTAACACTCCTGTCGTAATCAAACCAGCGATTGCAAGAAATGGAAAGACAGTTGACAGACTTGGCTCTGATGGCTCTGCTCTTTATGTCGCGTTGCCATCATGGCACGGTTCGGTTTGGTTACAGTACAGTACGATATGGTTTGGAACGGTAAAGCCCTGGGTCAGGCTTGCGTTTCGACTGAGAACAGTACCTTTACTTGGTAGGTGGGGTGTGTGTGGTGCCTGATGGATGTGTAGCATAATGTACCAAAGGACGACGACATTAAACTGGACACAAAAGACAAAAAAAGCTCTTTTTTTCTGCTTGGTTTGTGGACGTTCATCTCAACAAGACGTCCAGCTTTGTATGACTTAGTTAGAATTAGCTGACTATTGTGGGTGGAGCCACCCTGACCATACCGTACCATTTTACTCTGGTACCCCAAGGAAAGGGTACCATTTTTGGTACTATTCTTAATGGAAACGCAAGGAAATACGCTCTGAACCGTTTTGTTCCACTTGGTGGAAACAGGGCATTAGACTAGACCACAATTGGTCTACTGGGTCTTGCATGAACTCATGCAATGATTTATTAGTATGATACTAATTAGCTTATAATCCATGTCTTCCCTGACTTTATTCTGCTCTTACTGTATCTTTGTGACTCCAGGGCTGCAGAATCCACATCACATGACACTCCTTGCTCAACAACCACATCCATAATATCAGTCTTAGTTTTATCAGCAAAACTGTTTTCAATAGCGCCCCAAATAATAAGTGATGCTGTATTAATACTTTTATTACTCACACACACACACACACTAATGTTTTCCTGGCCTCTCTGTTCCCTCCCCTTCCTAATGCCGGGATCAGATTATGTGATATATTTGTCTTTCACGATGGTCATCATGTCAGATTCTTGTCGTGTCTTGTTTAGGGACCTGGCAACACCACAAGTATGACACCGACCAATCATCATGCACGACACTGTGCAAGTTCATAGGTCATGCCTACTGAAGAGTTGTGGGTGATGCATCTGGATTGTGGACCCGTTCCTGAGTGACAAATATCTTTCTTGATTGCAGATAACACTGTTTAACAGAATGTCCACTACTTTTTTTTGTGGTAAATTGGCAACTTTTAGCTTAAAAAAATGTATATTCTACCTCGACTAAGACAATGACGACAAAAAAAAAAAAAAAAAAAAAAACCCTATACATCGCACTTACGACTAGCACTTCATAGTTTGGTTTACTTGAAGCGCTTACTTACTTCTAGCTCTTATTTGTACCCAAATGTTTAAATGCACTTATTGTAAGTCGCTTTGGATAAAAGCGTCTGCTAAATGACATGTAATGTAATGTAATTTGATTAGTTTATTTCAGTGGTGAGTAGAGCTTTGGATTCCAAATATCGACGTTAAGTATCCACATACAGTCTGTGTGAGCTGTCTGAATGACTTCCAGGCACAGAACAAACACATCTGAGTGCAGTCAGATTTGCCGTGTAAACAAACGTTATCATGTGTAAATAAGCGACATTACACAACGTATACAGTGGAAACACCTGCAGTACAGTGTGTGCATTCAGTGTGTGACTGTGCTGCCTTGTGTTATACCTTGATTAGAGATCAACGGTGGTGACTCAGTGTGTGAATGTCCATGTGTCACTGTCTATAGAGGTGTGTGTGTCTGTCTGTCCATTTATCTGTTTATCCCCCACTAAGTCTTCTGCTGTCTGTCCCACACTGTCTTCTCCCCGTCTTTGTAATCCCCCTCCTCTTCCCCCGTCACGTACAAACAATTCACTCTCACTATTTTGATCACATTCCGACCCGATGACCTCACACCAGAAAGGGGAACTCTGAGTGGTACGTGTGTGTGTGTGTGTGTGTGCATTCTATACATGTTTGCCCATGTCATGATGTCAGCTGTTTGTTTACGTAATTTGGTTGTGTCTGGGGCACCGGCTCGTTAGATAAGCAGGGTGGGAGTGTGTGTGTGTATGTGTGTGTGTGTGTGTGTTGTGGGCATCAAAGTGAAGAGAGGAAGAGTGTTTAAAGTCAGTGAAATGCCTCGGGAACGATGAGCTTGTCAAGTCTATAAACTCTTCATTGTTGAGCAACTGATAATTGAGTGCGTACCCCCCCTCCACCACCACCACCTCCTCCCTCACACCAGCCAAAGGAAACTGCTGCATAATGATAACAGACTCGGAGACAATGGGTTCAACGGGCGTAAATACACACTCACTAGAACACGTGTCCGTGCACAATAGCTACACACATGTTTTGTTGGTGAAGCTTGGGGGTCAGAGGCCCTGCCTGTGCTGCTGATAGTCTCCAGACCTTCTCAAATTATTTATCAAATATGGAACAATCCGGACATACCAGCCGTACTTCGGTGCCCCGGCTCCCCCCGGCTTTCCCCTCCCTTCCCCAAAAAAATGACCCGTTGCAATAGTTAGATCCTTCTCGCTCCTTCCCTCCCTGTGCGTGGACGTTGTCTGCCCAGTGATAAGGTCAGAACGACTTATTTTGAGCCGTACTGCGGAACTACAGAGTACCAAACCCTGAGCGCTTTCCCCCTGAAGAACATTTTGTTGTGTTTTTGAGTGACTTCAGTCCCAAGCTGAGTGTATGATGAACACACTGAAGTGAATAAAAATAAGGCCTCTTTTTTTTGGAGAGGTTTTGACCTTGACTAATTCCATTTCCCTGTTACTTTTACTGTTCCTGTTTGTCATTAATAAGTGATTAATCAAAACACAAACCTTTAACAAAGTAGATTGTTTGGGAAAACAGTGCTTTATAGTCTCTATAGGAGTGTTATTATTGCATAATAGGGTTTTCAAGTGTATTCAAGACTTTGTCTCTATTGTACACTCATTATTAGTAATATTTTGCCAGTACTAATGTATAGTAATACAAAAAGATGCCTTAATATTCACTTTTCCATAATTCCGTTGTACTTTCAGTAGTTTGTGGTGATCTTACGTTGCATTTCATAAAAATCCGCAATAATAACAACAACATATGCCAGAAAATGTTCAAATCTGACACATGAATCACTATTAATTCATTCAAAATAATACTAATAAAGAAATTACTTATATTTATTGCACATAAAATGTTCACATAAAACCTGTCAGGTAGAATTTATTGCAGTGCTTTAATTTAAGCTAAGTCACCCACAATAAATGACAGCTGTGCATACATCTAAAATATCTACCTGCAGCTAAAACCTCCTGTGAATTTATGTAAAAAACAGCCAAGGGATTTTTTATTAAGAGAGGCAGGTAAGTTATATTACATTACACTGACACAGGGATTCATGGACCAGGAGGAACACTCACGTCTGTTTATGGCCGGACGGCACCACCGTGCGGCAGAGGAGGCGAACAGCAGCCAAACAGAGTATACTATTGTATTTCACCACTAGAGGGAGCCCCATGTTACTACTGTCAGGGTTTTTGTGCCATGCCCCTCCCCTCCCCTCCGAGAACGAGACCGGAAACCGTTTGGGTGAGTTTGCCACCACATCATTCCTACGGACGTGTAAAGTAAAAAAAATATATATATATATATATATATCTGTGTGTGTGAACCTTACAAATAATAGATTATAAAATGTATATAGTGTATTATTATCAGTGAACTCGAATTGAATCGTTTATTCTATACAAACCATTTATATTAAGAGTCTTAGATTAAGTCGTAACCTGAAAAAACTACACGTTTAAAAAAAAAATCATTTAGTCTTTCATAGTTTTGAATGTTTTGGATTTAATATTTTTATATAATTAATTGTACAATATTTATTTATTTAGTCCTGTTTTGCCAAATGAATTAGTGATAATATGTATACATACATATATATGTGTATGTATATATATATATATATATATATGTATATATATACAGTATATATATATATATGTATAGTGACAATTTACATATATGCAAAAATTACAAACGTACTTAAAGAAGTACATTTATCAAACACGTGTTTGATAAATGTGATATTAAAAAACATTTAACACAGATACACTTCATGTACAATGTGAAAAGGTGCAGGATCCTGCATGTTTTTTAACTTGACGTTGTTGAATGACAAAAAGGGGTGTGAGTAAAACTTTAAACTTTTATTTTGAAAAACAGAATCGGAAATCTCTCTGTTTCTTCCTCTAGCTTGACCCTGCTACTTTCAACAACACTAGTCACGGCGAAGACCTCCGTACGGCTGGCTGGCTGTCGCTGTTAGCGTCCTCTCTACCCCGCAGTCATGTCTCTTGGCTCCGGACTTCACTCCCGTAAATTCGGCTGTCAATAAGTTAACTTTTGTGGCATATATTGGGAGTTTGGCGGAGATTAGATGCTTCTGTGAACGACTTCTGGGTGGTCGTGAACGCCGAAGAGCACATTTTCTGAGAATTTGACAGTTTCTTCAACCGCGTAACTGGTGTCTTTTTTTGGTTGTACTGCGACGGAACTCAACAACATACAGTAACGAGGTAAGTTAAGGATTCCGAGTCCACTCGTTCACTCATGGAAACTCAGACTTGTCCTCTAGTTTATTTATTTATTTATTTATCTATAAAGTCCGGAGTGCAGTGTATATGATCCAATACAGGATGCTGTCGTTGATTAATTGACTGCTGCGTTCACTGACAGTCAATAGTGCCCTGACTGACGCTTTCTATCTATTACAGTATATTACAACATGTTCTTTACTGAAGCAGGTTTTAAGTTAACCTACTTTGAAATAAATTTGATGTTATTTATTTATTACAAGAATACCTTTGCTAGGGTAAAACAAGCAAGTGAAGCAGCTAGCTTAGGGGATTGTTATGTTATGCAATATCTTCAAAATAACGTGTGTGTGTGTGTGTGTTTTCCTTGTATGGTTATCTTTATGAGGACCAAAAAACTTATCTACCTAAGGAAGTGAGGACATTTTTGGCTGGTCCTCACATCCTGACACAAATGTATTTTTCAGGATTAAGACTTGGTTTTTAGGATAGGGTTTGATTTAGGTTAGGGTAAAGGTTAGGGTTAGGCACTTACATTGGATGGTTAAGGTGAGGGTAAGGGAAGGGGCTAGGGAATGCATTATGTCAATGAATGTCCTTACTATGAATGCTATACAAACGTGTGTGTAAGTAAATATAATATAACTACATTACAATGGCCAGTTCCTTTTTTTTTCTGCAATATGGTCATCATGAGTGCCCAAGGGGCGTTCAGGGACCACCAATTAAGTGATATCATAAGTGATATATATTTATGTTCTGAGATATAAATACATAAACAACTATTGTTTATTTTAATTAGTAATTAAGTAAAGTTGCAAGTTCAACTCCACCCCTGGCTGATTGTACTCAATCCCCTTGTAAGTCACTTTGGATAAAAGCATCTGATAAATGACATGTAATGTAAAGTAAGTAGTAATTCTTGATTAAAAATAAATAAATGTAAAAACAAATTAAGATGCTATTAAATATTTATGGTGTTATCATAAATGCATGTAATAAAGAAAGCGGAAAAAACAACAAGATTTCATGAATTCTTCTTTGGGTCATGCCCCAACCCTGTGCCAAAATTCGGTAGTTTTGGTGTAATCCTGCTAACAGGTAACAAGCATGGAAAATATATAATATTGCTGCTGGAACTTCTTTCCTGAAGGTCTGTGGCTTACTGTAGCCACACACCCGAGGATATTATTACTGTAAGGCTCACTGCAGTGCTGTGAATCAAAACATTGCGTGAAAATGAATTGAGGTAGGCATAGAAACGTTTGTAAACATCTGGTTCACATTGATACAAACATACCTTATTTGGTAGATGCTCGGCTCAAATGACTGTGGTTAGCAGAGTTTTTTTCACCATCGTCTACTTTACGAAGGCATTGGTGTAATTTGTTCTGAAGCCACTGTTCAAAGATGACTCATCTCCTCTGTATGTCTGAGTCATATTACACTGGCACTGTCCTCAAGTTAGCCACTGTATTAAAATGCTTCCAGGCAGACAATTTTGGTTTGATTCTTGGCATTCCCTTTGTTTGCCCACTGGTTAAATGTTTTGTTTTTTTCTTCCAGCCTTAATTCTTAAATTTTTTCTCTCTTCGTGTTTGCTCATATCCCCTTTAAAAAATTACTCTTTCTTTCTCTTTAACCCACAATATTCTACCTGCAAAGTCACAAACACGCACACGCCGTTACATCTTTTCCACTCTTTGTCATTTCATCCCTTTGTCCAGCCTCCAGGCTTTTCATCTCTGTTGTGTTTTCCCTGGCTTTCTCTTCACAACGCGAGTGCTTTTGTCAGAATCTGTCGGCTCTAGCTATTTCTGTCTCTCTCCCTTTTTTTTCCCTGACATTACTTTACTTATGCACCAGTGTCATGTTCTGTCTTTGTCTGTGCCCTGCCCCGTGTCAGTGGTCAGGATCCTGGACCGGTTTCAGTCCCTGTGCCCCACCCTGCTCTGGCCAGCCCAAAGCAAACACCAGCACGATCCCCTGATCTCTGCGCCCTCAGATTTCAGTTCACTCATCATCACTTCTACTGAGTTGTTTGGGCTGAAACACTTGACAGAAAATGACTAAATGTTTGCATTTTTTTTTTTAAGCTAAAACACCTCAAATGTGATGGACTTCTCTTGTCACATGTCAAGATGCACCACTTTTCTCCATTTTATGTTATTGTAAACTGAATCTTTGACTATCACAGTATTTTACAGGAGGGTTCCTGTTTAGGGAAGGCTTGATACCATATTTTATGAAGTCTGTGTTTTGTGTGATATTTAAAATAAAATTAGACTTATAAAGACTCCGCCCTGGACCCAAAGTGCAATTAGCATTTTTAAAATATTTCCTGATATTGTAAAAATCAACATATTAATCAGCCGTTATTGTTTTTATGTGAATTCATGGCCCATAAATACTGTATGTAGATGTCAGATACCAAAGGAATGAGAGAGAGGCAGCATCTGACTGCTGTTGTGGAGACAGTTTCACTGTGTAGCTGTGATGTCACCTGTTATCTCTTTGTGCACATGATTCCTACAGGACATGAAGCAGAGATCTATCTGGAAATGTTTCCATCTCGCTCAGACATTTAGAGACCACTCAGATATACAGTACGTAGATGGGTTGTACAACAGGGTGGTGGTTGTTTTGAAATGGCAATTTAAGTCCAGGCATTACACAGTACATCTGACACAGGGTTTATATTTTATTATCACAATAGTTTTACAAATGCTCATCATGCTGCTCATTTATGAGTGAATTGCCTTCCTATTTCAATGTCAGAGAAGGTTTAGAAAAAGGTTAATTGTATGTTATTACTTTCTGTTACAGACTCTTTTGTAATGTTTTTTGTTTGATTATTCTTTGCCAGTTTAAAATATGAATGCAAGTGTTGGAATTCTTACTGTTAAAATATATATTTGGCTTAATGTAAATTCTACAGTAAATTGAATTTGAAATTATCACAAATCAAATAGCAATACCTAGCAAAAAAATCTCCAAATTGTAATCGTTCAAGTCATTCCAAGATGTAAAATTGATTTCCAAATCAGGAGTGAACTGTTAAATTGTATTTTACACAACAACAATAAGCCTTTCTAATCTGTTCCATTCTTTTGGATTCGTGAGAGTGGACGATTAGCTCCGAGCAAAGACTGAGCAGCTCGGGCAAATACTTGTACAGTATTTCAATAGGAACCATTGTTAACGAAAGAAAAGGGAGGAGGAATAGCTCGGTGCATGGGTGTCCTCTGCCTGAAATGAGGTGGGGGTTGGTGTGTTCAGGGGAGGGTAAAAATGCTGCAGTAGGCTGTTCTGAGATGTCATTTAAAGTGGAAAGGGGGAGTTAAGGGAATTAAAATACACACTGTTAAAGCCTCTCAACTAAAAATGGAGACATTTACTGTATGTGCTGCTCAGTTAGAAATATGAGTTGTTGCCGCTGTGGTGTCAAAATGGCTGCGACCTTTGTTTTCTGCTAATAATGGTGTGTGTATTTTGAAACACTTATCTTTAAAATGTGAGTGTCGATGTGTGGAGTACACGTTTCATCATCCACACAACATCCTCTTTGTTAAATGCTCAAAACCCATAATATGTTTAGTTTGCTATAGTAAAAAAACATGATAGTCCAAAATGGCGGCCTTCCTGATATAAATATTGTACAAACAGAAATTCATAAAATCAGGTGATTGTACGCCTAAATTTTACACACTTGATACATTTTAGCAGAAACTTTCATCACAGTGAAGGAATTCTAGTGTTTTTGGGGGGGCGGAGCTTGTCAAGAGGGTTCACGATTAGGAGGTGGGATGTTTTGGTTGCATTCTTCAATGGTATGACTTTGGTAGCATTTGCTATTGCTAACTTTTCCAAGTATACAGACCACATATGTAATTCCAGCAGCCTGTTAGTATGTCACCTATTAATAAATCTAAGCCTTTTGAAAATAGGCTGTGGTGGAAATCCAGCAGCTTGCACTGATCCAGTGATGGAAAATAATGTTAAACAATAAAATGTAGACTATTTATTAGTTTTGCTACTAACAATTATCTCAGTCTTTGATTAATCTGTTGATTATTTTCTCAATTAACCGATGAGTTGTTTGGTCCATAAAATGTAACAATAGTCATTTTAGTCTATTCATTTTTGCAGCCCAGCATTTAATGCCCTGATGTTGTGGATGGGTACAGAAGAAGTCCCTCTTGTTACAAACATACGTGTGCCGTGCTCGAGTGTTACCAGGTTTAACACCCGTGTGGGAGTGGTGGTTTCTCTGTGTGCACATGTGCAGTCACACTGACTTCCTGTCTCTATCTGTTAGGTACAGACGACCACAGCTTCCCTCTGTGTCGTCCTGTGCCGCCCTTTTTGCACAAGTTGGTTACATTCTGCTCCAGCTGAGTAGATTTCATCAAGATTCTAACTAGTCTTTCTTTTCTGTTTGTTTTTTTTTTTTTTTAAATGGGAGAGCAGGCACAGACGGATGTGGGATATACTGTAAATTTACAAGACTGAATCACAGTGCAGAATCTAAAGTTTGGTGGATTTCCCTGATGCGTGGAGTCAAGTAAATGAAGATTTTTTATCAAAGATGGTTGTTGTAGAGCAGTTTTACTCCCTGCACAGTGAACAGAACAGCTGTTATAAATGCTGCTTAAATGACTACTTTGTCTAACAACTTTTGTTTTCTTGCATAAGTTCAGGTTAATCAGAAAAGTTCAGTTTCTTCCTGATTATGACTCAGTGTCACAATATTATGACACTTTGACACATTGTGACATTGGGTACGATCACCTGCTGCTAATCTGTTATTTATCTTTTTTTTAGGATCATATAAGGTATGCTGCATATGGGCATGTATTTGTCTCATGGTTTTACAGTGTCTGTGTCTTTGTCTTTGCCTGTGTTGTTGTTTTTTTTCATGTATTCTGCAAGTCTCAGTGGCTGTTAGAGCGTCAGAGATTAGCCAGGATTACACGTGGCTAAATTTAACCAAGAGAGCATCTGTCAGAGACTTACTGCTACATCAAACACTAACTGACAAACCAAGCTAAGATAAGAAGACTATGATAGTTGAAGTTATTCTCCTGTGTCAGAGGAACGAACAAACAGAAGTCATTGATCTTTAAGAATGTGAACTTGCATAACTTGTTTTTATAAAATGGATTATCAAAACAATTGGTGATTCATTTCTTATGCTCTGACTCGGTCTGTTCTTATACTTTTAATTGCTGCTACTGGTCCTTCAGGTTCTGATTCAGCTTTACAGCATTTAAAGTAGCTGCACAGGCTACTGCATTTACTGCTGCTATGATAACGTTGGTACCCACAGTTGATGTAAAGCAGCTAATTCATACTCATACATATGCTGTTAAATTGTCAAAATGTCTCATCCAGAGATGCAACAATTAGTCCATGATTTGATATGTTAATAAACAGAAAATTCATTCATAAATGAATATTTTATGTTTTTCTTGGTCTTTTTGTGAAACGCCACCAACCTTGAAGTCAGCATCACCTTGGTTTGTTCATCTAAAAGCCAAATGGATTTCGTCTGTGTTTATTAGAAATAAGAGAAGTTTGCTGTTGGAGAGTCATTTTAAGGAAGGATTGACTGTGGTTGAAACATTTTGTCAGACAAGGCTGGAGTTAGGGCTGCGACTCACGATTATTTTCATAATCAGTTGATTATTTTCTCAATTAATCCAGTACTTGTTTTATCCATAAGATGTCATAAACTGATGTGAAAATATTCACATTTAAGAAGATGAAAAATCAGAAATCTTGTTTTAATTATTGAAAAAAACGATTCATCGATGATCAGAACCGTTTGACGACAAATTTAGTAATCAATTAATCAAATAATCGTTGCAGCCCGAGCTGGAGTGTCATATGATTTAAAAAAACACAATGCTAATATGTCTCATATGGACTTAATGCCATAGAATTCAAATTATGATGCGTGTACAACCACCTCCTGCCAGCTTGTACCCATCAGAGACATTGTGCATTTTAAGGAGCTAAATCCTATTCTGTTTCTATGTGTTTTTCAGTCATGTCTCGTAGAAGTTCTCGCCTGGTGTCTGGTGGCTACTACAACTCGGATGAGGATTCAGACTCAAGTAGTGTGACAAACATATCGTACCGCGAAAACCCTGTCAAGTATGTAACTCATGGTGCAAAGCTTGAATTCAGCTAATCCGATTTCCATATTTTTGTCCTTTTTTGTCTCGTTTCTAATGCTCTTTCCTCCTCATGTGTTTGTGTCGCTGTTGTCTCGTCCATTTTCTAAAGGGTTTTCAAGAAGAAGTCAGGGACACGCAAGGCCAGCCCCCGAACCTCCAGCATAGCCAACAGCAATGCCAGTTCACTCAGCCGAGAGACACCTGGCACTGAAGGCCCCTGCGATGGTAAAAGAAACCACAATGTCCTAGTCGCTAGAGAATCATAATGAGATCATTTCCTGTGAAAGTAGCAATAATAGCATGACTTAAACACGGCCAAGGACAAAGTATTTCAGGGGACATGAGTTTTATCTTAGTTGTTTTATATGATAAACAAATAGTTCAGGATTGAAGTGTGTGGTCACATAAGATGCATATCTTAAACCAAAGTTTAGACGGTTGAATAAAAGTCCTTCTGTTTTTTTTTCGATCAAAACATGACGTATTTTCATATTTTTGCAGATATAACTTTACTGACTCCAGGTTTGCCACGCCGCGTCACCATGGGGGTTTTCCTCACATGGGGAACAACTGATTAAATCAGTAATAATGTCAAACACCAGTGTGTGATTTTAAAATATAAGCAAATATTACATTCAAAACATAGTCAAATGAGTTGACATTACAATGCTCACCGTGACGCTCTCTGTGTTCTTCCAATACAGCAGTGTTTAGATCTTGTCACTCAGCAACACAGGAAGTGAGTCATTTTAGTTAAGAGAGAAGGCGGCTGCAAAAAGGTCTGACTGAAAACACAAAGAGGAGCTCAGAAGAAAGAAATTAAATCATCACCCGTATTCAGATGGCACAAAATGGTGCTGCATCTCAATTTTTAACTGGCACACGGAAATAATTATGAACACATTCAGCCCTTTTATCTTCACTCCACTGGCTGCCCATACATTTTAATTTAAAATGATGTTATTTGCTTTTAAATTACTTGCTCTGACCTCTCTGAGCTGCTACATCCTCACAGTCACACCCCCCTCTTAGCCTTGTTTTATTGTATTGTGGTTTTTTTTTTACATTTAACTGCCTCGTGTGACCTTAAATGTCTTTTATTGTGTCTTTTATTTATCCCCCTTTGATCTAAAGTGCTTTACAAATAAAATTGGATTGTTCCTCTGCTTTGTGAACAAAAACAATCCAGAAAGAAAAAAAAAAAAAAAAAGTAATTTACAGTAAGATATTGTGTTCCTTGTCTTCATGTGCCTCTCAGGCCTAAGTCCATCGCCCCTGAGCAGCCAGACCCAGCCCATCATGAGGACCGCTACCTTCACCACAGCCACCCCCCGGCCTGCCCTGGCCCCATCGAGATCCAGGAGTCAGACACCCACAAGCTGCCCCACTGTGCCTCCTTCAGAGAAGAGCTCTTACACTGGGCACTGCGTCTCCAACAGGCCTGGATTGCACCTGGGGCCCAACCCCAAGGAGCTAGGTCAGAGCGGAGTGGACAGCTCGGGGTACTCGTCGTCCGAGGGGACTGACAGGAAGCCCGTGTCTGCCACCAGCAGTACCGGGGGATCGAGTATTCCCAGTGACGCTCCCAGTTCCGAGTACATGAACAGAATCAACACTGCCTTCTTAAAGCTAATGGGTGAGTACAAAAGTGAATCGATGTGCTTAAGGGCTGTCACTTTGTATGTTAACGTGATGAAGAATCGTGTTAGGGTACAACTGTGGTTGGGAGACAAATTTATACCTAGGCGCGCTCTACACATGCTCTACAGTTGTTGTGAGATAACGGCGAGAAAAACAGAAGTTATGCTGCATTTTTGGATGGAGGAAGAGAATGCTCTGTGCTCTGTCTGGAATGATGCTTGATTACATTTAGGTACCAGCTAAAGTTGGTCTGTGCTTGTATACTGGGACAAGGACAGAGTAACTGAGTAACTGTAACAGAGTAACTGATTCTGTCAAAGATGTCTGGATATCCCCCCCTGCCCAAACACACACACACACACACAACAGGATTATGTATTATACTCTTACTCTTACTAATGCGAGGTTTAAAGCTGAACTATGCAGGATTTTCACCCGAATTTATTCTTGCAAGATCAGGGCTGCTGACCCCGAGTCCTCAGAATCAGCAGGTCTCAGACGTGAGAAACACAAATTGTGTCATGAGAGTGCACACACACACACACACACACACACACAACTAAGCGTGGTACCAGCTATAAGAACAAGACAGTGATGACCTCATTTTAGACATCCATTCATTTTTCCGGAATGGCGAGAAGCATGTAAAACATGCCAACTGCCGTGGACATGGTTCCACTGCTTGGGTTCGCCGGCTCCGTTGAAAATAAATGCACATAACCATGAGAGGGGAGCGTCAGTGGTGAGATTTCACATCAGTGAGAGGTAAAAGCGACCAGACTTACAAAGTTCTGCTTTAAACACTCGTTGCGTTGTCCGTCTGCGATGCCTCCTCTGCAGCTTCACGCTCATGGAGCAAACAGCTCAGCTAACTTGTGAGTTCGCAGATTTGTTTGTTTTGTTTGTTTTGTACTTCCACACACAGCTTTTCAGGTGCTTTGGTGTCATGGTTGGCCACTCAGGAGGACAGTCTTTTCTTGTGTCGACCAAGAAGGCGTTCAAAAAGGATCTAAGGCCAAGCTGAGCTCCCAGCACCCTCTGCAGCCCATGCTTTATTTACTACACACCATCTGATGCGCTGCAAGGGTGTATATTTTGAACTGAAATGGGGGTTTTTCTTGGGGGGGGGTTCTATTTTGATTTTACATAAAAAGTGACAGCCCTAATGTGCATGTACTTCAATGTGTCCGGCATGACAACACACATTTCATGACATTTCCCTTTGTTGTGTTTCAGACTCTGCCTCATTGATGGCTGTCACAGCTCACTCAAAACTAATGCATCTGCCAGCTTTAGGTACGATGTCTGGTGTGTGTGTGTGTTTGTGTTCATGCTAATAGGCATTCTTAAGTCTAAGATTTGTGCAGCGTGTGTGTGTGTGTGTGTACCCATTACAACGTGTTGTCCACATACATACAGCTTTCACATGACTGCAGGTCATGTTTCCATGACTCGAGGTTAAAGCTTATCAGAATCCTTGCAAATGGTCTTTTTTTTCCCCCCTTTGTCCCTGCAGTTGACACTTCACTCAGCAGACGCATGAAGAAAGCGTGTGCTCTGTTTCTCCTTCTCCTCATTGCACTTCTATGTAAGTTGTTATAAGTTTTCTAAGATTCAAATTTAAAACAACACTTCTTGTTTCCCATGTTTTTATTTGTTGCTCTGCTGTACATCGTGTCGGCTAATATGCAACCGGTTGACAGATTCTTGTAAATTTGTATGATTTAAATTGTGTTTTATTCAAGATGAGTGTTACAGTTTTGACTTTAAAACTGTTCATTCACTTTTATTGTGAAGAGTTTGTGTCACCGCCACAAAAAAAGGTAAAACATCAGCATCAGCAGCCAAATAGTTATTGTAAGTCTTGGTACGAGTATCGTCGTTCACGTCATTATCACAAACCTGTGAATGTCAATGATTTATCTCCAGTTGTCAAGCACAGACAGCAGTGTCCGGGTGTGTGTGTGTGTGTGTGTTTGAGTCATAGAACAGCAGCACCTCAGTCTAATTAAATGAGTCACTGTAAATGTCATTACTGTCCAGTTTGCTTTGTGCAAGTCTGTGTTTTCTAAGCTCTGAAGGCGTTGTCCCTTTTCTCCTTTTCTCCAGGTATCTGGTTCCTCCTTCCCCTGTTGACCTTGTTCATCTCCCACATGACACCAGCACAGACCCCGGCGTTGAAAAAACCCAGGGGTCAGCCTGTTATCACTGCCACTCCTCCTCCTTCTCCTTCTCCTTCTCTTCCTCCTCCTCAACAAACCAACACCATGCGTGATGCACCTGTGGTGGTAAGGGCTCAACTGCATGTCACTCAAACTACATTTATTTGACCAATTATTTAACAGGATGTCCCTTGATATATTAATATCTGTTTTTGGAGGGAGACCTGGTCAACATATTTCACCATGATAAAGTTACAAAATAACAAACAGAAAGAAGGACATGAGGACAGTGCAACGGAAAAGGACACAATGTATAGGGTGAGATGAGACAAGAGGACCCGCTGTGGAGACTCTTAAAGGGAGATGCGAAAAGAAGGATAACAAATACAAAATACCAAGTGCAGTTTAGGATTAGCAATTATACTTTGCAGCCACACAGTTTTCCATAAATGTCTATAAACTTCTCTATGTCCTGAAGGATATTTCATTTTCATTGGAGAAGGCTGTTATAACCAACTATGTTTCTTACATAAGAGTTCCATAATGACAAACTTAAGCTTATTTATTTATTTAGAAATGTTTATGGCATTAATATCTGTGTTAAGAGTCTCTTCTGTGTCTCCAGGATCAGGCGGTTGTGTCTGCTGTTGTGGAAAAGAAGATGCAGCATGTTTTGGTAAGAAGAAGCAGGTCAACATCTTAAGCACAGCTGTTATTGGCAACTGGAAAACCAGCCTCAAGTAGAAATCTCAAAGACTTCATGTCGAAAAATGACTGTTTTTGGTTTGTATTAGCATTTGTTCCCCAAACACAGCTGACTTCCACTTCCCGCTACAGCCACGACATGAATCCTGCACTACTTTTATCAGTTGGCCATAGTCTCAAACACTACTGTTACCTTTTTTTAGTTGATAAATACTGTAAATGAAGGCTGTCAGATATTTATATATGAAAAAGTGTAACCTGAATTATGTGTGTGTGTGTTTGCAGGCGGAGCTGCAGCTAAAGCAGCAACAGCTTCTGTCTCAGGTAAACTACTTCATTTAATATCCAACAAACTTGCTCTGTGGGCCGTGAAATGTTGAATCTGTGCTGCAGTGACATCTAGTGATAAAGACAAAGAACATAGTCTGTTTTTTTTGCTTCTGTGAGCGGTTGCCACGTCAGATCATCCTCCACATAATTTGATTTGGTGCAGAAATATGATAGATTTATTTACTGTTTTGAAGCCTGATGCCTTTGTTGAAGCTGGGATTGAACTTTAAAGTCCAGTAGTTTGCTTAGTGCAAAAGTCCAAACAGTTATGCACCTTGCGATTTGACCTAAAACTACAATTTCCTTGGTTTCATTAAAAAAGTCAGATCACCATCATCAGTGCTTAACCCTTCCATAAGTACTCACAATGTTTAAAATCGTACTGAATTAGTGAAATCTGGAAATATGTCACAGTTCAAAGTTCACTTGCTCTTTTTTATGAACAAAAATAGAAGAAAAACTGTCTATTTTGTGACTACTTTGCACAACTTTGCCTCAAAAACACACATTTTGTAAAGCCTGAATATGTGACAGTGTTATTGTGTATTATTCCCAAGGGTTAAAAGAATATCAGTGAGTTAATAAAATGGCTGATTTGTATTGGATTGTAATTATCCACTGTGACCTCTTCGTCGACACTTCCTCTCGCAGATGAAGGAGCAGATAAAGCTGGACATGCAGGGTGTTAATGCTAAACTTGAGGTTCTGGACTCGGACGGTCAGCTGCATCTGGAACAGGAGGCTGCTGCGCTGGCCAGGCAGATGGAGGAATATCAGACTGATAGCAGATCTGCTGCCTCCAGCCTTAGCTTCAGGATCCAAGCTCTGGAGGCCCAGAATGCTAAAGTAAGTGACGGACTCTTTGGTTCTCGTGAGCTTCTGATCTGTTCATCTCTCTGCATTGTGTAAATGTGACTGCCTCTTTTTCTGCAGCTGCACCAGGAGCTGTCGTCCATCCGGCTGATGCCTCCTCCTGCCCCTGACCATCTAACCCCAGAGCTCCAACAGGCCATAGAGAGGTGGCTCACTGACCGCATCAAGGTAGGAGACATAATGAGCCCCTGTTAATCTAGTGATATAAAAAGAGTACTTTATTGTGACGCTTATTAATCCCTGTGGATTACAATAATAATAATAATCTATTGGTTTCAAATTACATTTTTGAGTAAGACTTTATTTTGCAGTTCAAGTGTATAAAAGTGAGGAACATCTAATGAGACTGCAAGCACACACACAAACATGACAATATTATTTATTCGTGCTCCTACTATCGGTCACACCAGGTAGGTGTTTGTGTATATTCCTTTATGGCTTCTTTACCTATATTTCTATGTGCTATGTGTGTGATTGTGTGTTTTAGGAGCAGGATGTTCTCAGACTCAGTGACAAAGTGAGCGACGCAGACTGTGGACGTCCCGTGGCTGACAGAATGGCCGACTTTGCCCTGGAGACTCAAGGTCAGAAACGTCTTCACTGTCACCGTCACTGTGACTTAAATTCAGATTTAATTTTTTTAAAAGCAGCATAATGTGTTTATAGGTGCCAGTGTGATCAGCACCAGGTGTTCAGAGACGTATCGGATTCGCTCAGCGTGTGTGACGCTGTTCGGTTTCCCGCTCTGGTATCCGTCTGAAAGCCCGCGCACTGTTATACAGGTACAGCGGTCACCTTCCAGCTGCCATCTTCTTTGTCTCTTTCACTCTGAACACACACGTTTTCTGTCACATATGGTTCAGTTTGCAGTCAACACAACTTTGGCTCCTCCCCTTCGTCTCTCCCAGGGTTACCCAGTGCTGCTTCCTGGCAAATGTTGGGCGTTCCACGGGGTCCAGGGAACTCTCGTCATCTCTCTCTCTCACCCTGTAAAGATAAGTCACGTGACGCTCGACCACCTGCCGCGCTACAACTCCCCCACCGGCCGCATCGACTCGGCACTCAAAGACTTTGAAGTCTATGTGAGCGCTCGTATATAGAAACACTGTTTTCTCTACAAGTTGCATTAGTGTAATTGTAGTTTTATTATTGATATTGTTCTGTTTTACTCTTATTTTAAATGATTCTGTTTCAGACTTTGCAGATCTGACTCTTAGTTAATCACCACTTTCTCTCTTTTGCCAGGGATTGAAGGACGACAGTGACGAGGGGACACTGTTGGGGACGTTCACCTACGATGAGGAAGGAGAGTCGACGCAAACATTTGAACTACCTGTAAGTTCACACTCTTTAATCTAATTTCTCTTCTGTATAAATGCAAAAATAACAAATAAAGTGTGTTACGTGTGGTCAGTGAGCAAAACCGAGGTCATACTGTAAGGAAGGTTATAATGGTTTTAAAATCATTTTTACAGTCGGTTTGCTAGTTTTTATTAGTGTTTATTTTTTGTAAATGCTTAGTTTTAGTTTAGTTTTCATAATAAGTATTGTGTGTCATAAAAACCCAGCAAAAGATGTCATTGTAGAAGTGAATGAGGACAAATGAAGAAATACAACCTTTCAAAATATATACACTTTATATCAACCCAAAAGGATTATGTATGAAGTTAATTTACAAAGATGAAAACTCAGCACATTTTAGTTACTTTTATAAACACACACTTCAGTTTCAGTAAGTTATATGTTGTTGTTGTTTTTTAAACTCTCGTATTTATTTTATTTTAGTTTTCTTTAACTATAATAACCTTAAGGAAAGGGAAATGTATTTATCGTACACAGTAGTCGTTCCATGTGATTTACAGAACAAAACAAAGACAGATCCAATCCAACTTTATTTATTAAAAAAACAACAACAGCTGAAAAATCAGAGATAAATAAAACGAACAAAATATAAAAAATGACCTAATAAGGACACCACCAAATTTTACCTTAGTAAAGTGAGGCGACCGCAAACAGGTTGTCATATTAATGAAAAGACAATGACGCGTCCCCAAGATAGTTTTAGAAGTGAATCGTACTGCCCCTGCACTGCTGCTGTATACACACAAATGCTCCCTCTGTCAGCTCTGATAGTATTGCTTGGCAGAGCCTGTTTTCTCTTCGTGAAGACCAGAGACAGCTTTCAGACTTGAACGTCAAAATGTTTCATCCTCCTCCTGATCTTAAATACTAGGGATGAATATCGGTATCGGTCCGATACTGGTCAAAATCAAATGTAGAATCCAATACAAAAATCCTCATATATGTCATGTTTGGGCTGTTTTATTTCTTCTTTTTGGGGAAAACAATATATGTTGGACACAGTTTGAAATGACTCAGCACAAATGTGGTGTTTGCAGCTTCATACGTTCATAAATGGTCTAAAATGACTGTATCAGACTAATACCGGTATCGCGAGATATCGGTATCAGTGTCGGACAGAGACAAGTCTTCATTGTTACTGTAACTCGTCTTTGTTTCCTTTTCTCTTCCGTGTCCCTCGTCTCACCCTCGTGCAGAACCCCAGCGACGAGGTGTACAAGTGTGTGGAGCTGCGCGTCCTCAGTAACTGGGGTCACGTGGAGTACACGTGTCTTTACCGATTCCGTGTTCACGGAAAGATGGCGTCGACGTGAAAACCTGGAGAGGACATTTGCAACGTGCGCTTTGTTATGTAAGGAAATGGATGAATCTGTGCTCGCGCTACTAAAACGGCTCATGGTACTTCTGTGTGTCTCTGTGTGTGTGTGTGTGTGTGTGTGTGTCAGCAGGTTCTGATGTGACAAGTGACAAAAATCATAGGTTTGTTTGTTTTTTAACACACAATTTCAAATGCACTCTTTGTCTATCTACCTTGTGTTTCCCGTCATGCCAGCGTGCCACAAAACTCCTGTTAAATGAATTATTATTGATATTTATCGTCGGGTATCGTCTCCTGCTTTGCACTCGTAAAGTCCGCTGCTAATGAAGGTTAATCTCAGTGCTGGTACTTACACTTAATAATGATACGACATAATTATGTTCGTTCAGATTATTGCCACTTATATTTTCATTAATTTATCGAATGTTCTGTCATTTTTTGTTGTTTGTTTTCGTGCGACCGATAGTCCAGAATAATCAAAGACGAGAGAAAATGAACTGAAAGTATTAAACCTTTTTAATATAATTTTTGCTTTGATCACTTTGTTTAAATGTCAATATTCAATATTAGTTACCTTCTCCTGTCGCTGATGAGACTGAAAACTCTTCACAGTGACGGTTTGTTACTGGTGATTTTTTTTTTTTTTAAATACACACGTGGTCATTTATTGCTGGAACTTGAATACTTGAAAAAGGTCTTTTTCTAATCTCTCTCTCTTTAAGTGTCATGTTGACTCCATGACGCTATTGTACATAAGTGTTTTTTTTTTTTTTTTTTAAACGAGCTGAGCAACCAGGAAAGAAATGCAATTATTTATTGAGTAAAATGACAGTTCATAATGATTGAATTCATGTGTTCATGTATGTGAGATGTTACATAATCCTTTCATTATGAATGGGTGATCTTTGATCGCGTTTTCTTTGTGTTTATTGGATCATTTCACTCCGAGTTTAAGGATGAACAAGTCTTATATGAGATGACAAGTCTGCAACTTCAGTATTTACATTGGATGTACACTTGAGTGTCAGTTTATTAGGTACAGCCAGGTAGTCATGCAATCATTTTCTTCTTTCATGAAGCGTTTGTGTCTAGTTTTCTTTTGTTTTGTAAATAAAACTTCAAGTTTCTTGACATAGATGTAAATGCAATTTTAATAAATAATACAAACCCCTTTGAAACCTGCATGAGAGTCTTTGAAAATGGCCATCACATAAATTTTAGGATTGAATTTACGTCATGACTGCATCTAGTGTACCTAATAATCTGATCATTGAAGGTACACGGGTGTATATTCCTGTTAATACGGACAGAACTGACATGATTTGTGCTGGTAACATGAATTTCAGTGCATTGCATAGGATTCAAAGATGTCACTGAGACATTTTATTTTCATATTTTAAATGCTGTTGAACAGCTGTTATGCCCTCACTTATGCTCATGTTTTAGTGTGTATATATATACTGTCCATGGTCTTTACCGCGAACATGTGGTATAGACGATATGGATTTTGTGTAAAGCCACATACATGGATGTATAAAAAAGAAGAAAATAATGGTAATCAGATAAAACCACTCCGTATACAGTGCTTAACAAATGTATTAGAACACCTGTCATAGAAATGAGTAATGACTATAATTTGACATAGAAATAATCACATGCTTTACTGTTTTTTTAGTTGGTTTTGGCAAAACAGTCAATTTGAAAATACATGCACATCCTTTAAGTCTGGTTCTGTCGGAGATTCCTTTTCTGTTCAAATGTAGGTTTTTTCATGTGTTTTCTTTCGTTGCCTCACCAGGAAAGACGCCTTGTAATATTGGATTAGCCTTGATTGGTCTGTTAAGCACTTTGTGACGTTTGTTAGGAAAAGAGCTTTACAAATAAAGTTTGTTATTAGTTTATTGTGTTCAAGTGTGTATCTTTTTGAGCGACGTCACTTCTGTTCTCTCACTGTTGTTTTGACAAGTCAAAATTACGCTGTACATATCTTTCATGTTAATTCCGAACAGTCAAACTTACCTATTAAATGTCTAAAAGGAGCAGGAGCAGCCGAGTGCTCATACATAAAGTGTATAATTGTCGCTTTGCTCATTTTTCCTCCCTATTTCTTTCTTTCTGTCTTTCTGTCTTTCTGTCTTTCTTTCTATCTTTCTTTCTGTCTTTCTTTCTTTCTATCTTTCTTTCTTTCTGTCTTTCTTTCTTTCTTTCTCTTAACACAGTGTGGGAACATTGGTAAAACCTTGCATTAGATTTCTCATGTGTGCTTACGCTTACATCACCTGTTTACTGTACAATTGCATCAGTGTGGCAAATGTTCAACCGCGGCGCTGCGGAGACTTAAGTACCCGCAGGTCAAACCTGGGACTTAAAGCTTACCATCCAGATGTGAGTCGCAAACAAGAACAATGATAAAGTAACTAACTCTCAGCGACTGGAGTGAAACTATAAGAGCAAAGTATAATGCAGCAACTTTTGAGTCCTGATTTGTGCACATTCGTAGTCTTGGCACGTGAGCATGAACACGGAGGTTGTTCAGCAATTCAAGACAGAGCCCCCTACAGTTCACACGTTCATATTTCACTCAACATCAACGTGGGTGCGATGCCAACCCCAGGTTAGCGCTAACACACCTCTCTCTGTGTGTTTGTATCCAAACCATCCAATCACTGAAGACCCCTCAGCAGCTCTAGTTGGTCCAATCATAGCTCAGGTCCATGTTGGGAAGACTGGGATGGGTGATATACCCCTCAGTGGGCTGCTGTTATAAAGCGCCGGCTCTCACGATGTGGTGCCACATGCAAAGGAGTTCTGGCGACACACTCTGGGACTGCAGGAACCCTGGTAAGGTAAGCAGATGTGAATTATTTATGAAATTACAGTCATCTTTCATGACTTCTACACGTGACCTAAATTGCAAATGATTTAATCCATCATAATCTTCCAGAATCTGATCTTTTTTGTTCCTCTTGGGACAATGTCCAACACCACGCTGAGTCTCAACTCCACCGCCTATGATGGCCCACCGCTCTGGTACGAGTACCCGGTGTGCGCGGTTGCGCCTCACGGCTTCACGTTCTACTACGTGGGCAAGATGTTCAACCTAGCGGTGGGCACGCCCTGTAACATCCTGGTCATCTGGCAGATCGCCGCAAAGAAGACCGACGCCTCCACCTGTGACATCTTCTTCATGAACCTGGCCTTCCTGGACACCTACTTCTGCCTGACGGGGCCCATAGATATGGTCAACCGGCTGGTGTGGGTCAGCGATCGCGTCTGGAACTTTGTTAGGTTTTCTTACGGCATCAAAGATTTTGCGCCACTGTTTTTGGTGAGTGATTGTGTCGTTTCATGCTCTTCTTCTTCTCTGGTGTCTTCAAAGCAGTTGGCATCTCCATCTGCCAGTTGAGTAAGAAGTAAGTAAAATAATTGTGCCTGCGTGTTACGCTGCATGGTTTTGAAACATGATGGAGCTCCAGCAAAAAAGGTTCATGCTCCAGTTCAACCAAGACTTTCCAGTGAGAAGTTTGCAAATTACCCCCCATCAGTGAGTGTTTTCTTAGGGTAGGCCAACTACCCCGACACTCTCAGTCGACCAGTCGAATGTTATGGCGCTTTTTTTCATAATACAGTTCTAGCACGACTCATGTTGACCTGGTACCTGGTGATTTTCTTTGGTACCTGCTCTGGAGAGGTTCCAGGCGAGCTGAGCTGATACTGGTCAGAGAGTGTCTTCACTGGAAGAGTCGTGAGCGCGACGTCTGACACAAGAATCAAATCGAACAACGCCGAACGGTTGATTAAAGCTAAAAAGACTTAATAATCCTGAAAACGTGTGTCGATCTCAAACGTTGAGCAAGGACATTTCTAAAAAAATATCAATATTTAACAGAGGAGTGTGGTGTATTTGGCGTCAGAACTGCCGAAAGCCTGCGATCGTGAGCAGAATCACAAACCTGAACAATTCTTTCAACCGATTCTGATTCTAATGATTCCGTTACACCGAAACAAACTGCTTTGCCCGTCACTAGTTTGTGTGTTTGTTTCATGTACAGACGCCACGGCAGGTTCACGTTGAGTAGGTACTATGAAGTGATGGAAAACAACATGCCTGATACCAAACTGAGAAGAGTCGAGTCGAGTAGAGCCGGGCCAGGTAGTGCTAGAACTGTATGATGGAAAATTGTTGCCATGTGACAGACGCTCACAGAATAAGCAGCACAGACAGAAGGAACAGAACCCTTTCTGTACTAAATCATTTGTTTGTTCTTATATTTAACCAAAAAATTGTTTTTAACCAACTCTGAAACCCAGACATAGCAACTCATTCTAACTTTTTATCCCTCCCCTGGTCTCGTCCACCAGGTGTGCATTTGCCTGGACCGCTACATGGCCGTGGTGCACCCGGTGTTATTCGCCAGCGTCCGCGACAACAAGATCCGCAACATCATATCGGTAGTGGTCTGGGCTCTCATCCTGGCTTACGCTCTTGCCAAGGGCACCCTGGGATGCCCGTCCGTCATCAAGGTCTTCAGCGGCGTCATCCTGTTCTCCTTCGCCGTCATGCTCTTCTGCAACATCTCCGTCATCTGGGTGCTCCGGCGCTCTGTGGCGGGCAAGGAGGAGATGCACCCGGTGAAGAAGAGAGCCTTCAAGATGGTGCTCATCGTCCTGGCCATCGTCGTGTCCAACTACCTGCCGCCGGTGGCGCTCATGCCCTTTGCTTCACTCTTCACATTCATGGAGTTTAACTGTCTGGTCACCACCACCGTGTTCTGCATCATGGACCTGAGCAGCAGCATCGAGCCGCTCATCTACATCACGAAGATGGAGCGCATGGAGGGCAGGTGCTGTGGGCGGAGCCTGTCTACGTAGCCCACCCACCGATGACGATAAGATGTAATGAAGTGGTGATAAATAAAAAACCTCTCTTGTTAATGCACACACACACATATCATTGTCGACTTAAGTAAAAAAAAAAAAAAACAGCCTGGAGCAACGTTGAGCTTCAATTAGCCATTTAATAATTACCAGAATCTCACTGTGGGACCAATTAGCAGGAACGTAATGAGCGGGCAGGTTAGCCGTGTCAGTGATCCATAAACTAAATAAAAACACACTAGGTGATACAGAAACATGCTCTGTAATGACTATATTAACCACTCCAATTTAAAATAAAATGGGATTTTAGCCACTTACAAATGGCTCACATCATAACATGTAATATGACAGCTTACGAATATGCTTCTCACGGCCTTTAATGACTGGAAACTGAAGTGTGCTTTTATAGGTCATTCAGTCTCCCACACCAAAGTGCAGAGAAAAGCCTCAATTTTAGTGTTTAAGTCGCAGTGTAACAAATTACAACCTACAGATGGAGGACACTCCTGTGTGCTGCAATATAAAATAAGCTGATTTTCTAATGGGATTCTGTACAGGACAGAGGGTGGATTACAGAGCGACAACAGCTTCAGTTTCCTGACAGAAACAGGCTGTTTGACTGCGAGATAAAATTGGGAAAACATTCTTGAAGATGTGTCCACTGAGTGTACAGTGACTATGTGTTATCTTTAAACCCGCTTTAAACTACCACATCAACATGGTGTTTTAAATGATTATTATTTTGAAATCAGTACAACTTTTCTGGAATCAATATTATCACTTTACACCAACACTTAAACTTGAAAATAAACGCTCACATATAAGACTGATTTTGTATTCATTTAAAAAGAAACTGACTTGCTTTTTAGGACAGAAACAGAAACAGCTGTGTCAAACAATTATTTGAATTATTAATTAATCTGCATGTTATTTTGCCAATTTATCAATTTATAATTAGCCCATGCAATATCATAAAAATGGTAAAAAAATGAAGACGGTTGTTCTCAAATGTATTGTTGTCGTCTGTAAATCTGTCACAGAGGAGCAAAGAAGCCAGAACATTTTCGCATTTGAAGACTGTGACATCACAGAACTCTAAAAAGAAAAACACTATAACCACGTAAGTAGTGCCTGCTGCTGCAAGGCATTCTACTGAGAACTCCCTAGAGTTCAGTAGAATGCTTTGCAGCACACACATCTCTTCTCATCTATTCCGCTTGATTTTCCTCCTCCTCCCAAAACTTTGGACCGTAACTCGTCCCGCAGTTTTGACCCCACACACTCTCTCTCTCTGCTTTAAAACTTGGTGTTTTAAAGTTAGATTCCACCAAAATACCACTTTGTCTAAATACTTCAAGTTTTAAAGGTTCAATTTGCGTTTTCAGATTTTATAATGCAGTCACCAAAATGTCATAGTTTAGTATGTCGTCCAAATTTGGACAAAAATGTCATAGTTTAGTATGTTGTCCAAAAAGTCACCAAAATGTCATAGTTTAGTATATCGTCCAAAAAGTCACAAAAATGTCATAGTTTATTACGTCGTCCAACATTGGACAAAAATATCATTGTTTTTTAGTATGTCGTCCAAAAAGTCACCAAAATGTCATAGCTAGTATGTCGTCCAAAATTTGACAAAAATGTTATAGTTTAGTATGTCGTCCAACATTGGACAAAAATTGCATAGTTCAGTATATCGTCCAAAAAGTCACCAAAATGTCATAGTTTAGTATGTCATCCAGCATTGGACAAAAATATCATTGTTTAGTATGTCGTCCAAAAAGTCACCAAAATGTCATAGTTTAGTATGTCGTCCAACATTGGACAAAAATATCATTGTTTAGTATGTCGTCCAAAAAGTCACCAAAATGTCATAGTTTAGTATGTCGTACAAAATTTTACAAAAATGTCATAGTTTAGTATGTCGTCCAAAATGTGACAAAAATGTCATAGTTCAGTATATCGTCGAAAAAGTCACAAAAATGTCATACTTTAGTATGTCGTCCAACATTGGACAAAAATATCATAGTTTAGTATGTCGTCCAAAATGTGACTAAAAAGTCATAGGTTAGTATTTAGTTCAAAATTTGACACAAAAGTAACCTATGACTATTTTGACCGATTTCGGACGACATACTATACTATGACTTTTTTGACCGATTTTGGACGCCATACTATACTATGACTTATTTGACAGATTTTGGACAACATACTTTACTATGACCTTTTTATGTGATTTTGGACGACATACTATACTATGACATTTTTGACCGATTTTGGACGACATACTATACTATGACTTTTTTGACCGATTTTGGACGCCATACTATACTATGACTTTTTTGACAGATTTTGGACGACATACTATACTATGACATTTTTGACCGATTTTGGACGACATACTATACTATGACTATTTTGACCGATTTTGGACGCCATACTATACTATGACTTATTTGACAGATTTTGGACAACATACTTTACTATGACCTTTTTATGTGATTTTGGACGACATACTATACTATGACTTATTTGACAGATTTTGGACGACATACTATACTATGACTTTTTTGACCGATTTTGGACCACATACTATACTATGACCTTTTTATGTGATTTTGAGCGACATACTCTACTATGACTTTTTTGACCGATTTTGGACGACATACTATACTATGACCTTTTTATGTGATTTTGGACGACATACTATACTATGACTTTTTTGACTAATTTTAGACGACATACTATACTATGACCATTTAATGTGATTTTGGACGACATACTATACTATGACCTTTTTATGTGATTTTGGACGACATACTGTACTATGACTTCTTTGACCGATTTTGGACGACATACTATACTATGACTTTTTTGACCGATTTTGGACAACATACTATACTATGACTATTTTGACTGATTTTGGACGACATACTATACTATGACTTTTTTGACTAATTTTAGACGACAAACTATACTATGACCTTTTTGACCGATTTTGGACGCCATACTATACTATGACTTTTTTGACAGATTTTGGACGACATACTATACTATGACATTTTTGACCGATTTTGGACGACATACTATACTATGACTTTTTTGACCGATTTTGGACGCCATACTATACTATGACTATTTTGACCGATTTTGGACGCCATACTATACTATGACTTATTTGACAGATTTTGGACAACATACTTTACTATGACCTTTTAATGTGATTTTGGACGACATACTATACTATGACTTATTTGACAGATTTTGGACAACATACTATACTATGACTTATTTGACAGATTTTGGACCACATACTATACTATGACCTTTTTATGTGATTTTGGACGACATACTCTACTATGACTTTTTTGACCGATTTTGGACAACATACTATACTATGACCTTTTTATGTGATTTTGGACGACATACTATACTATGACTTTTTTGACTAATTTTAGACGACATACTATACTATGACTTTTTTGACCGATTTTGGACGCCATACTATACTATGACTATTTTGACCGACTTTGGACGACATACTATACTATGACTTTTTTGACAGATTTTGGACGACATACTATACTATGACTTTTTTGACAGATTTTGGACGACATACTATACTATGACTTTTTTGACAGATTTTGGACGACATACTATACTATGACATTTTTGACCGATTTTGGACGACATACTATACTATGACTTTTTTGACCGATTTTGGACGCCATACTATACTATGACTATTTTGACCGATTTTGGACGCCATACTATACTATGACTTATTTGACAGATTTTGGACGACATACTATACTATGACCTTTTTATGTGATTTTGGACGACATACTATACTATGACTTATTTGACAGATTTTGGACGACATACTATACTATGACTTTTTTGACCGATTTTGGACCACATACTATACTATGACCTTTTTATGTGATTTTGAGCGACATACTCTACTATGACTTTTTTGACCGATTTTGGACGACATACTGTACTATGACCTTTTTATGTGATTTTGGACGACATACTATACTATGACTTTTTTGACTAATTTTAGACGACATACTATACTATGACCATTTAATGTGATTTTGGACGACATACTATACTATGACCTTTTTATGTGATTTTGGACGACATACTATACTATGACTTTTTTGACCGATTTTGGACGACATACTATACTATGACTTTTTTGACCGATTTTGGACGACATACTATACTATGACTATTTTGACTGATTTTGGACGACATACTATACTATGACTTTTTTGACTAATTTTAGACGACATACTATACTATGACCTTTTTATGTGATTTTGGACGCCATACTATACTATGACTTTTTTGACAGATTTTGGACGACATACTATACTATGACCATTTAATGTGATTTTGGACGACATACTATACTATGACCTTTTTATGTGATTTTGGACGACATACTATACTATGACTTTTTTGACCGATTTTGGACGACATACTATACTATGACTTTTTTGACCGATTTTGGACGACATACTATACTATGACTATTTTGACTGATTTTGGACGACATACTATACTATGACTTTTTTGACTAATTTTAGACGACATACTATACTATGACCTTTTTATGTGATTTTGGACGCCAGACTATACTATGACTTTTTTGACAGATTTTGGACGACATACTATACTATGACTTTTTTGACAGATTTTGGACGACATACTATACAATGACATTTTTGACTGTTTTTGGACGACATACTGTACTATGATGTTTTGGTGTAATTTAAAACAATATAGAGTGTAAGCCGTTCCCAAGCTTGGTGTAGTGGTTAGCACATTCACCTTACACCGAGGAAAGTGGGGTTCAACTCCTGGTTGGAGCAAGTACCTACTGTATTCTTAAGATGTATATAAGAGACATACTATACATTGACTTTATCATGTGATTGAGTTATTTGGACGACATACTGTACTATCACTTCTTTGACAGATTTTGGACGACATGCTATACTATGACTTTTTTGACCGATTTTGGACGACATACTATACTATGACTTTTTTGACAGATTTTGGACGACATACTATACTATGACTTTTTTGACAGATTTTGGACGACATACTATACTATGACTTTTTTGACAGATTTTGGACGACATACTATACTATGACTTTTTTGACCGATTTTGGACGACATACTATACTATGACTTTTTTGACAGATTTTGGACGACAAACTACACTACGACTTTTTTGACCGATTTTGGACGACATACTATACTATGACTTATTTGACAGATTTTGGACAACATACTATACTATGACTATTTTGACCGATTTTGGACGACATACTATACTATGACTTTTTTGACAGATTTTGGACGACATACTATACTATGACTTTTTTGACAGATTTTGGACGACATACTATACTATGACTTTTTTGACAGATTTTGGACGACATACTATACTATGACTTTTTTGACAGATTTTGGACGCCATACTATACTATGACTAGTTTGACCGATTTTGGACGACATACTATACTATGACTTTTTTGACCGATTTTGGACGACATGCTATACTATGACTTTTTTGACAGATTTTGGACGACATACTATACTATGACTATTTTGACCGACTTTGGACGACATACTATACTATGACTTTTTTGACAGATTTTGGACGACATACTATACTATGACTTTTTTGACAGATTTTGGACGACATACTATACTATGACATTTTTGACTGATTTTGGACGACATACTGTACTATGATGTTTTGGTGTAATTTAAAACAATATAGAGTGTAAGCCGTTCCCAAGCTTGGTGTAGTGGTTAACACATTCACCTTACACCGAGGAAAGTGGGGTTCAACTCCTGGTTGGAGCAAGTACCTACTGTAATCCTGAGATGTGTATAGAAAACATACTATACCATGACTTCATTGTGTGATTGACTGATTTTGGACGACATACTATACTATGACTTTTTTGATGGGTTTTACGACGACATACTATACTATGACTTTTTTGATGGATTTTGGACGACATACTATACTATGACCTTTTTATGTGATTTTGGACGACATACTATACTATGACTTTTTTGACAGATTTTGGACGCCATACTATACTATGACTATTTTGACCGATTTTGGACGACATACTATACTATGACTTTTTTGACCGATTTTGGACGACATACTATACTATGACTTTTTTGACCGATTTTGGACGACATGCTATACTATGACTTTTTTGACAGATTTTGGACGACATACTATACTATGACTTTTTTGACAGATTTTGGACGACATACTATACTATGACTATTTTGACCGACTTTGGACGACATACTATACTATGACATTTTTGACCGATTTTGGACGCCATACTATACTATGACTTTTTTGACCGATTTTGGACGACATGCTATACTATGACTTTTTTGACAGATTTTGGACGACATACTATACTATGACTTTTTTGACAGATTTTGGACGACATACTATACTATGACTATTTTGACCGACTTTGGACGACATACTATACTATGACTATTTTGACCGACTTTGGACGACATACTATACTATGACTTTTTTGACAGATTTTGGACGACATACTATACTATGACTTTTTTGACAGATTTTGGACGACATACTGTACTATGATGTTTTGGTGTAATTTAAAACAATATAGAGTGTAAGCCGTTCCCAAGCTTGGTGTAGTGGTTAGCACATTCACCTTACACCGAGGAAAGTGGGGTTCAACTCCTGGTTGGAGCAAGTACCTACTGTATTCTTAAGATGTATATAAGAAACATACTATACATTGACTTTATCATGTGATTGAGTTATTTGGACGACATACTGTACTATCACTTCTTTGACAGATTTTGGACAACATACTATACTATGACTATTTTGACCGATTTTGGACGACATACTATACTATGACTTTTTTGACAGATTTTGGACGACATACTATACTATGACTTTTTTGACAGATTTTGGACGACATACTATACTATGACTTTTTTGACAGATTTTGGACGCCATACTATTCTATGACTTTTTTGACAGATTTTGGACGTCATACTATACTATGACTTTTTTGACAGATTTTGGACGACATACTATACTATGACATTTTTGACTGATTTTGGACGACATACTGTACTATGATGTTTTGGTGTAATTTAAAACAATATAGAGTGTAAGCCGTTCCCAAGCTTGGTGTAGTGGTTAGCACATTCACCTTACACCGAGGAAAGTGGGGTTCAACTCCTGGTTGGAGCAAGTACCTACTGTATTCTTAAGATGTATATAAGAGACATACTATACATTGACTTTATCATGTGATTGAGTTATTTGGACGACATACTGTACTATCACTTCTTTGACAGATTTTGGACGACATGCTATACTATGACTTTTTTGACCGATTTTGGACGACATACTATACTATGACTTTTTTGAGAGATTTTGGACGACATACTATACTATGACTATTTTGACCGACTTTGGACGACATACTATACTATGACTTTTTTGACCGATTTTGGACGACATACTATACTATGACTTTTTTGACAGATTTTGGACGACATACTATACTATGACTTTTTTGACTGATTTTGGACGACATACTGTACTATGATGTTTTGGTGTAATTTAAAACAATATAGAGTGCAAGCCGTTCCCAAGCTTGGTGTAGTGGTTAACACATTCACCTTACACCGAGGAAAGTGGGGTTCAACTCCTGGTTGGAGCAAGTACCTGCTGTAATCCTGAGATGTGTATAGAAAACATACTATACCATGACTTCATTGTGTGATTGACTGATTTTGGACTACATACTATACTATGACTTTTTTGATGGATTTTGGACGACATACTATACTATGACCTTTTTATGTGATTTTGGACGACATACTATACTATGACTTTTTTGACAGATTTTGGACGCCATACTATACTATGACTAGTTTGACCGATTTTGGACGACATACTATACTATGACTTTTTTGACCGATTTTGGACGACATACTATACTATGACTTTTTTGACAGATTTTGGACGACATGCTATACTATGACTTTTTTGACAGATTTTGGACGACATACTATACTATGACTTTTTTGACCGATTTTGGACCACATACTATACTATGACCTTTTTATGTGATTTTGAGCGACATACTCTACTATGACTTTTTTGACCGATTTTGGACGACATACTATACTATGACCTTTTTATGTGATTTTGGACGACATACTATACTATGACTTTTTTGACTAATTTTAGACGACATACTATACTATGACCATTTAATGTGATTTTGGACGACATACTATACTATGACCTTTTTATGTGATTTTGGACGACATACTGTACTATGACTTTTTTGACCGATTTTGGACGACATACTATACTATGACTTTTTTGACCGATTTTGGACAACATACTATACTATGACTATTTTGACTGATTTTGGACGACATACTATACTATGACTTTTTTGACTAATTTTAGACGACAAACTATACTATGACCTTTTTGACCGATTTTGGACGACATACTATACTATGACTTATTTGACAGATTTTGGACAACATACTATACTATGACTTATTTGACAGATTTTGGACCACATACTATACTATGACCTTTTTATGTGATTTTGGACGACATACTCTACTATGACTTTTTTGACCGATTTTGGACAACATACTATACTATGACCTTTTTATGTGATTTTGGACGACATACTATACTATGACTTTTTTGACTAATTTTAGACGACATACTATACTATGACTTTTTTGACCGATTTTGGACGCCATACTATACTATGACTAGTTTGACCGATTTTGGACGACATACTATACTATGACTTTTTTGACCGATTTTGGACGACATACTATACTATGACTTTTTTGACAGATTTTGGACGACATGCTATACTATGACTTTTTTGACAGATTTTGGACGACATACTATACTATGACTTTTTTGACCGATTTTGGACCACATACTATACTATGACCTTTTTATGTGATTTTGAGCGACATACTCTACTATGACTTTTTTGACCGATTTTGGACGACATACTGTACTATGACCTTTTTATGTGATTTTGGACGACATACTATACTATGACTTTTTTGACAGATTTTAGACGACATACTATACTATGACCATTTAATGTGATTTTGGACGACATACTATACTATGACCTTTTTATGTGATTTTGGACGACATACTATACTATGACTTTTTTGACCGATTTTGGACGACATACTATACTATGACTTTTTTGACCGATTTTGGACGACATACTATACTATGACTATTTTGACTGATTTTGGACGACATACTATACTATGACTTTTTTGACTAATTTTAGACGACATACTATACTATGACCTTTTTATGTGATTTTGGACGCCATACTATACTATGACTTTTTTGACAGATTTTGGACGACATACTATACTATGACTTTTTTGACAGATTTTGGACGACATACTATACAATGACATTTTTGACTGTTTTTGGACGACATACTGTACTATGATGTTTTGGTGTAATTTAAAACAATATAGAGTGTAAGCCGTTCCCAAGCTTGGTGTAGTGGTTAGCACATTCACCTTACACCGAGGAAAGTGGGGTTCAACTCCTGGTTGGAGCAAGTACCTACTGTAATCCTGAGATGTGTATAGAAAACATACTATACCATGACTTCATTGTGTGATTGACTGATTTTGGACGACATACTATACTATGACTTTTTTGATGGGTTTTACGACGACATACTATACTATGACTTTTTTGATGGATTTTGGACGACATACTATACTATGACCTTTTTATGTGATTTTGGACGACATACTATACTATGACTTTTTTGACAGATTTTGGACGCCATACTATACTATGACTATTTTGACCGATTTTGGACGACATACTATACTATGACTTTTTTGACCGATTTTGGACGACATACTATACTATGACTTTTTTGACCGATTTTGGACGACATGCTATACTATGACTTTTTTGACAGATTTTGGACGACATACTATACTATGACTTTTTTGACAGATTTTGGACGACATACTATACTATGACTATTTTGACCGACTTTGGACGACATACTATACTATGACATTTTTGACCTATTTTGGACGCCATACTATACTATGACTTTTTTGACCGATTTTGGACGACATGCTATACTATGACTTTTTTGACAGATTTTGGACGACATACTATACTATGACTTTTTTGACAGATTTTGGACGACATACTATACTATGACTATTTTGACCGACTTTGGACGACATACTATACTATGACTATTTTGACCGACTTTGGACGACATACTATACTATGACTTTTTTGACAGATTTTGGACGACATACTATACTATGACTTTTTTGACAGATTTTGGACGACATACTATACTATGACATTTTTGACTGATTTTGGACGACATACTGTACTATGATGTTTTGGTGTAATTTAAAACAATATAGAGTGTAAGCCGTTCCCAAGCTTGGTGTAGTGGTTAGCACATTCACCTTACACCGAGGAAAGTGGGGTTCAACTCCTGGTTGGAACAAGTACCTACTGTATTCTTAAGATGTATATAAGAAACATACTATACATTGACTTTATCATGTGATTGAGTTATTTGGACGACATACTGTACTATCACTTCTTTGACAGATTTTGGACAACATACTATACTATGACTATTTTGACCGATTTTGGACGACATACTATACTATGACTTTTTTGACAGATTTTGGACGACATACTATACTATGACTTTTTTGACAGATTTTGGACGACATACTATACTATGACTTTTTTGACAGATTTTGGACGCCATACTATACTATGACTTTTCTGACAGATTTTGGACGTCATACTATACTATGACTTTTTTGACAGATTTTGGACGACATACTATACTATGACATTTTTGACTGATTTTGGACGACATACTGTACTATGATGTTTTGGTGTAATTTAAAACAATATAGAGTGTAAGCCGTTCCCAAGCTTGGTGTAGTGGTTAGCACATTCACCTTACACCGAGGAAAGTGGGGTTCAACTCCTGGTTGGAGCAAGTACCTACTGTATTCTTAAGATGTATATAAGAGACATACTATACATTGACTTTATCATGTGATTGAGTTATTTGGACGACATACTGTACTATCACTTCTTTGACAGATTTTGGACGACATGCTATACTATGACTTTTTTGACCGATTTTGGACGACATACTATACTATGACTTTTTTGAGAGATTTTGGACGACATACTATACTATGACTATTTTGACCGACTTTGGACGACATACTATACTATGACTTTTTTGACCGATTTTGGACGACATACTATACTATGACTTTTTTGACAGATTTTGGACGACATACTATACTATGACTTTTTTGACTGATTTTGGACGACATACTGTACTATGATGTTCTGGTGTAATTTAAAACAATATAGAGTGCAAGCCGTTCCCAAGCTTGGTGTAGTGGTTAACACATTCGCCTTACACCGAGGAAAGTGGGGTTCAACTCCTGGTTGGAGCAAGTACCTGCTGTAATCCTGAGATGTGTATAGAAAACATACTATACCATGACTTCATTGTGTGATTGACTGATTTTGGACGACATACTATACTATGACTTTTTTGATGGATTTTGGACGACATACTATACTATGACCTTTTTATGTGATTTTGGACGACATACTATACTATGACTTTTTTGACAGATTTTGGACGCCATACTATACTATGACTAGTTTGACCGATTTTGGACGACATACTATACTATGACTTTTTTGACCGATTTTGGACGACATACTATACTATGACTTTTTTGACAGATTTTGGACGACATGCTATACTATGACTTTTTTGACAGATTTTGGACGACATACTATACTATGACTTTTTTGACAGATTTTGGACGACATACTATACTATGACTATTTTGACCGACTTTGGACGATATACTATACTATGACTTTTTTGACAGATTTTGGACGACATACTATACTATGACTTTTTTGACAGATTTTGGACGACATACTATACTATGACATTTTTGACTGATTTTGGACGACATACTGTACTATGATGTTTTGGTGTAATTTAAAACAATATAGAGTGTAAGCCGTTCCCAAGCTTGGTGTAGTGGTTAGCACATTCACCTTACACCGAGGAAAGTGGGGTTCAACTCCTGGTTGGAGCAAGTACCTACTGTATTCTTAAGATGTATATAAGAGACATACTATACATTGAGTTATTTGGACGACATACTGTACTATCACTTCTTTGACAGATTTTGGACGACATGCTATACTATGACTTTTTTGACAGATTTTGGACGACATACTATACTATGACTTTTTTGACAGATTTTGGACGCCATACTATACTATGACTAGTTTGACCGATTTTGGACGACATACTATACTATGACTTTTTTGACCGATTTTGGACGACATACTATACTATGACTTTTTTGACAGATTTTGGACGACATGCTATACTATGACTTTTTTGACAGATTTTGGACGACATACTATACTATGACTTTTTTGACCGATTTTGGACCACATACTATACTATGACCTTTTTATGTGATTTTGAGCGACATACTCTACTATGACTTTTTTGACCGATTTTGGACGACATACTATACTATGACCTTTTTATGTGATTTTGGACGACATACTATACTATGACTTTTTTGACTAATTTTAGACGACATACTATACTATGACCATTTAATGTGATTTTGGACGACATACTATACTATGACTTTTTTGACCGATTTTGGACGCCATACTATACTATGACTATTTTGACCGATTTTGGACTACATACTATACTATGACTTTTTTGACCGATTTTGGACGACATACTTTACTATGACTTTTTTGACCGATTTTGGACGACATACTTTACTATGACCTTTTTGACCGATTTTGGACGACATACTAACCTATGACTTATTTGACAGATTTTGGACGACATACTAACCTCACCCTAACCCTTTTTAGTGAAATTTTTAACGACATACTAACCTATGACTTTTTTGTCAAATTTTGGACGACATACTAACCTATGACTTTTTTGTCAAATTTTAAACGACATACTAACCTATGACTTTTTCATCACATTTTGGACGACAACTAAAGTATGACTTTTTTGTCAAATCTCGGACGACATACTAACCTATGACGTTTTTGTCAAATTTTGGACGACATACTAACCTATGACGTTTTTGTTAAATTTTGGACGACATACTAACCTATGACTTTTTTGTCAAATTTTGAACGACATACTAACCTAATCCTAACCCTTTTTAGTGAAATTTTAAACGACATACTAAACTATGACTTTTTTGTCACATTTTGGACGACATACTAACCTATGACTTTTTTGTCAATTTTTGAACGACATACTAACCTGTGACTTTTTTGTCAAATTTTGGATGACATACTAAAGTATGACTTCTTAGTCACATTTTGGATGACATACTAAAGTATGACTTCTTAGTCACATTTTGGATGACATACTAACCTATGACTTTTTTGTTAGTATAAAGTCATAGTTTAGTATGTCGTCCAAAATTGGTCAAAAAAGTCATAGTATAGTATGTCGTCCAAAATCTGTCAAAAAAGTCATAGTATAGGATGTCGTGCAAAATCGGTCAAAAAAGTCATAGTATAGTATGTCATCCAAAATGTGACTAAGAAGTCATACTTTAGTATGTCGTCCAAAATGTGACAAAAAAATTCATAGGTTAGTATGTCGTCCAAATTGTGATAAAAAAAAGTCATAGGTTAGTATCCCGTCCAAAATGTGACAAAAAAGTCATAGGTTAGTATGTCGTTTAAAATTTCACTAAAAAGGGTTAGGGTTGGGTTAGTATGTCGTTCAAAATTTGACAAAAAAGTCATAGGTTAGTATGTCGTCCAAAATTTGACAAAAACGTCATAGGTTAGTATGTCGTCCAAAATTTGACAAAAACGTCATAGGTTAGTATGTCGTCCGAGATTTGACAAAAAAGTCATACTTTAGTTGTCGTCCAAAATGTGATGAAAAAGTCATAGGTTAGTATGTCGTTTAAAATTTGACAAAAAAGTCATAGGTTAGTATGTCGTCCAAAATTTGACAAAAAAGTCATAGGTTAGTATGTCTTTCAAAATCTGACAAAAAAGTCATAGGTTAGTATGTCGTTTAAAATTTCACTAAAAAGGGTTAGGGTTAGGTTAGTATGTCGTTCAAAATCTGACAAAAAATCACAGGTTAGTATGTCGTTCAAAATTTGACAAAAAAGTCATAGGTTAGTATGTCGTTCAAAATCTGACAAAAAAGTCATAGGTTAGTATGTCGTCCAAAATGTGATAAAAAAAAAGTCATAGGTTAGTATGTCGTCTAAAATTTGACAAAAAAAGTCATAGGTTAGTATGTCGTCCAAAATGTGATAAAAAAAAGTCATAGGTTAGTATCTCGTCCAAAATGTGACAAAAAAGTCATAGGTTTGTATGTTGTTTAAAATTTCACTAAAAAGGGTTAGGGTTAGGTTAGTATGTCGTTCAAAATTTGACTAAAAAGTCATAGGTTAGTATGTCGTCCAAAATGTGATAAAAAAAGTCATAGGTTAGTATCTCGTCCAAAATGTGACAAAAAAGTCATAGGTTAGTATGTCGTTTAAAATTTCACTAAGAAGGGTTAGGGTTAGGTTCGTATGTCGTTCAAAATTTGACAAAAAAGTCATAGGTTAGTATGTCGTCCAAAATTGGACAAAAATGTCACAGTTTAGTATGTCGTCCAAAATTTGACACAAAGTACAGTATCTGGTGCTTTAGTACCTTTACAGCAATGACTAAACCACCAAAGGGACACAAAGGTTGTCGACAGTGGATATACTTCAAATTATTGGCATCGAGCCGCTCGTCATGAAGATGGAGCACATGAAGGGCAGGTGCTGTTGGCGGAGCCTGTCTACGTAGCTCCCCCCATGATGATGATAAGATGTAATGAAGTGGTGATAAATAAAAACCTCTCTTGTTAATGCACATACATTTCTTAAGAAAAAACATATTTTCATAATCTATCAATCTAGTACTTGTCTGGTTCATAAAATGTAAGAAAATGTTAATCTGTGTTTACCAAACCTGAAAATGATTCACTTTTATCGATTGATTTGTTATATGGAGCACAGAAACCAGAAAATATTCGGATTTTAAGAAGTTGAAAAATCAGAAAGCTTGATTTAATTATTGAAAAACCCAACACAATAACTAAAATAGTTGACAATTCATTTAGTATTCAATTTATTGAATATTCATTGCAGCCTGAAACGGCATTATTCCATATCCAAAAGAAAGAAGAGAGGAGTCTACCATGTATTCTAAAGGAAACCTGTGTCTAGGAGTATCCTGCTTTTAAATCTGAATTATTTTGGCGTGTATCTCCTTGAGACTTTCCAGGCTAGCTTCAGGTCCGTCCTCTGAGGTCACATATCCTGGGTAAGTGGGATAAAACTGGGGTGTTCTGGGTTCACTGGACTTAATTCCAGCTTCTGATGATGACGGTAGAAACAGTGGTATCAGCTTGGCATGAGCATAGTCGATCTCAAAACCCTCAAAAATAAGCCCCACGTCTGAGGCGCCCAAACTCTCCTCAAGAAGCTGTGCCGCCTTCCTCGCTGCCTGCACCAATGCTTCATAATCCTCCTTTACTAGTCTGAATATATCTGAGGTCAAAGGCCGGCGTGGGACGAGCACCGTGAAACCGGGGGAGTTGGGGAAAGGCGTAAGAAAGGCTACGTGAGCCCGGTCCTCCCACACTCGCCAGTGCTGCTCCTCCCCACGGACAATCCGTGAGAACAGGCCGGGGTCTGCGGGGTCGTCCCCGAGGAAGGTGAGGTTTGGAGGCGCGTTAGGCGACGGGAGTTTGGCTCGAATCTTGGTTTGGATTTCAGTCATGCTCGCGTCACTCCATCTGGGGGCCGTCTTAGAGGTGCAGAAACCCGGGTCGAAGGTGTTGTGCTCCTCCTCCCCCGCCAGGTGAGGACGCCACTCTGCATCAAGGCCATGTAAGGGAAGGACGTGGATCTGTGGGGAGTTACAGTAGAAAAGAAGACTTGAACTCTGATTTATTTAACAGTAGCTTTCAGATTCAGTGCAACAACTTGGGGGCATAGCAACCTCACATATCCAAATCCATAGGGAATATTGGAAAAGCAGCCCTTTAATGTGATTAAGTTGAATACAGTAGCATTACGAGCAACATAAAGCACTACAGCAGTGTTGAATGAATGCTTAAATTCAATCCTTAACTATCATCATAAACAGTTCCCACCTGAGCAGGTCTGTCGCGGTGCCGCCTGCTGACAAGCGCACACCTCCGAACTCTTAACCTGTCGCACAGCAGCTCAGCGACGGCCCTCGCTCCCAGCAGCCACGACAAGTACTCTGACTCTGGTAGGTGGAAGATGCTTCCTCCCCCCGGGCTGCCAGAGGAGCTGCACTCCAGGATAACAGACCCTGGGGTCCAGGACCGCGGGTGAAGGTAGGCCACCAGCCCCTCTGACTCCCAGATGACATGACGGGGGAGAGTGAAAGACATTCTGTGGAGCCGGGGAGGAAGATCATGAGGGCAATATGACAATAGCGATCTCAGAGAGAAACATCACATAAGAAAACATAAATATACTAAACTGATGATAAAATACTGTAAAACCAAGTTTTTTGTCAGCATTTAAGGAAAATATTCACATATTTACAGACACACAAAGTTGCATTAACAAGGAGAAAAACTAGATCTGGAAGCAGGAATGATTTGACTCAAAACACAACCATAATATCAATAAATATTAACATTATTTAACATCAAGTTGTGCCTTGTTATCCTTCTGTGGTGACACATACTCTTTGGCACCACCTACTGTTTACTTCAGTGAACTAAATCTTTACAGCAGTTGCCCAAAACACTGATAAAATTAACAGTTTTTTATGATAACCTGACTTATGCTATTCTGTTTGATTTTCGTGAAAGAGTCCCAACTTAAGTCAGAGTACTAGGTGTAGGAGTACCTTGTGTTTTTGTACCTTTACAACAATGACTAAACCACCAAAGGGAGTCCATGCAAAACAGCTATAAATGTGTTTGTTTTGTTTTTTTTACAATCTTGTGGCACATAAAAGGATTGTTTTTAAACTAAATAACTAAACCAAACCACAGGGTTTATGAATTAAAAATGTAATATATAGTCCTACAGTATTCAGTTGTGTGTACTCCCTGAATTATAGGTCAGGTTTCAAAATGACAGAGACATTTTTAAATCAAATGTTAAAAAACAAAAAAATGCTACACACAATGTTGCTTAAACTCACATTTGGTTACATATACTGTCTGTTTTAGTTCAACCACGTTACAACTACTTCAACAAAGATAAACTAAAAAAAAGAAATAGAAGAGCTAATAAATGAATTACACCTGAGCCGATATGTCGATGTGGACAGAACATACTCAGATAAGTCGGAAACATTGTTAAATTAAAAGGTTTTAGCATGAAAATTCTGTCGTCATTTTAAAATACGTGTTTCTTTCAATGACATTTGGTTAATGACATGTCAACACAACATGCAGGGGTTTTGTGTTTACTTTCCTTAGAAAAACATTATTAATGGCGAGAGAAATGAGCCCACATACCTCCTCATAAAGAAGCTCGTGAAAAGCATAAAGTAGTAACGTAGGAAAAAAGGAGAGAGAGAGAGAGACAGAGAAGAACAGAGCTGTTTTCTGCTTCTCTCCACAGAAACTACAGAGTCGCGTGACAAGCACAAAAAAACGCTAAAACAGGAACAGCGTTTCCGGTTGGACACATCCGTGCCTCAGTGCTAAAGGACACGAAACTGGTACATTTTAAACAAAACTCTCGTCAAACTTCCTTTATTTTTTCTTTAGGTTTCCTGTCGGTTCACGTCAAACTTCCCCTGCTACTCTTTACCGAAAAATGACAACTAATTCTTCTTCCATCCACCGCTGATTTTGTTTACTAAGAAGCTTAAACGGCGCATTACCGCCACCTACTGGGGCGGAGGGTAGAGTACAGGAACCCAAAAGGAACACGAATTCGAATTTATTTTTTTAAATTACGTTAATTTGAGTTGTTTTTCTGGAGAATAGAAAAGAAGATATTGAAATGTGTATGTTTTTATTTGTTGACTTTCCAGTAAGGCATGTTTTGGTGCAAATATTTATTTGACACCAGAGGGCGCGCTTGAGCTGTGGACAAGGAGGGAGGAAATGACTCCATGGAAGGAACAAATTATTATTGTCAGGGGAAAAAAAGCGCCCACGTCACATAACATAGTACAGTAAAAACCCTTTGATAATTAGCTGATACTTATTCTATTTTCTGTCATTTACGACAGTTTCCGAAGGTGGATTCCACTCACCTTTTTTTGTCTTACTCACTTCCTTTTTCTGAAGAATGAAACAAACCTGAGCACATTTGTCAAAGGGTGTTGTTTTTCTGGTTACTATGGCAACTGCAGGCTGCCAGGTTACACTATAGTGGCTTCCAGACATTGTCTTTGCACACCTAACCATGGTTATTATGTCTGAGGCAAATAAAAGAAAGAGAGAAGGAATGTGAGGCTATACTACTCCTGCAAAATAACCTTTTTCAATACAATTGAAGCTAAATCAATTTCCTTGTTACGCATGTGGTCACTTAATGAAAAAGACACAGTGGGGTTTGAAGTGAAAACCTGTCGTCCCACTCTCTGGTGCTAGTAAATCTGTCCTAATCTGCAGCCCATGACCTCGGTAATGAGCTCAGCTGCTGCAATATCCTCTGAGGAAGAGGAGGAGGACGTCAGCTGAGTACCAGCACAATGATTCACTCAGACCACAGAAGACGCAGGGGTCACGCTGGGTAATACGTGCCCAAAATACACACACACCAATGTCTTTGTCCCCCCCATCACCAAATCTCTCTTAAGATGACACGGTAGATGTGATCTAATCAGGAAACATGTGGCGGTAAATGGTGCTCGAGAAGAGCAAGTAGCTAATTTCAGAAGTGAATCGTTTGAATAAATACAGAAACCACTAATGCAAAACTCAAAGTTTCACCTTTTGTGTGTCATAGGTTCAAAAAAAAGAAAAGAAAAGGCTTCATTTACTGGCACAGAACACAAGTGTGAGGTAAAACACACTGATGGTGAAATGATGAGTGAAACAGGATGTGATGTCGCAAAAGTGTGGGCCGAACATGTTAATAACCCAGATGATTAAACTGTAGAGAGAATCGGGATTCTTAGAATGAAGCTTAAAAGAAAAGAGCTGGACACTTTTGTTCTGAGGTTGACTGTAATGACTCATAAATGTTAAGTGGCGTAACCACATGTGTTTTATGGGTGTGTGTGTGTGCAGCTCTACTGGGTCATGATGAGATGATAAGCTCCTGAGAAAGAAGCTGCCACGCAGGCTGCCTCGGTTCTACGTGCCTTTGTTTTCCTTTGTTGTTCACTGATTATTTCCGAAAGACAAAGCATCTGGTCATTTTTAATAAATGAATAAAGTAGTGTAAAAATTTATGAAAAGAAATGGTATTGGCAGAAAAGTGGCAGAGTTGAAATTATCTTCAAAAATGTGTTGTTTTATCTCTATTATAGGGTCTCTTGATTTTTCAGGGTCTCTTTTTTTCACTCAAAAAAATCATTCCCATTATCATTTCCATTACTATGTTTAAGCATACAGTTTATACAGAGGTTATAAGAATGTGCAATATAGAGTGTCTTATATCGTTCTTTTCAGCACAACCTACAGGCAATCTGATAAAAAAAATGTCATTTTCACCAACTATATAAACACACCTGACCAAAAATGTACTCAAAATGTTTAAAATCGGAAATCAAATTCAGCTTAGGGCCCCATAAAGGCTTGGACCGGCACTGCCATTCACACACACACACACACACAGTCCAGTCCATTATGCTCGACCTCTCCATTGTGGCCTTCATTTTTTTTTAATCTCATGATGACAGCAAATCCACAGGTGGGATCAAGGCTGTCCAGCACACGTATGTGCAGTAGTTATAGATTTATACGCCAGAAATAGAATAGCCTGCGGGCACAATATCAGAATGTGTCCGATTACTTGGCCGTCACTCACATACAGTACACAAACTATGAATAGACTTATGGCCTTACTAGGTTTCACCATTTTGTGAGCCAGATGCCACGGAGTCCTGTAGTGGGATGTGGAATACACTGTATGCCTCGGCTTGTACTACATAGACTCTAAAAAAGGGGGGTTGGGTTAGTTAATTTGTACACTGTCAAACCTGTTTTACTGGGTTGTCTTCAGGAAACCGACTGTTGAGATAGTTTGAAAGGAGGGGCGAGGCAACGTTGGTTCAGTCGCTCCGACAAATGCAGTCGTAGTAGTAGTCGAGTGGCTGGACAACGGTAACATGTTAGATAGCACACAGGTAAAGTTAAAGGGATTGATCAGGACTGCTTCCTTGGATCAGGCTGGAACCTGATTAGGTCAAGCACACTTTAAGTATATGTTGATGGGGTTTTTTTTGCTGTTAAACGGCCTTTTCTGCCAAGAAAAGGTCTAAAACCACTTATTTCTGCATGTTTTTTAAGTAGTGGACATTTTTTTTTATAGTGAACTACATATACTTCCATAACAACAGAATTCTGTGAAATATCTATCATCACAAATATTTCTATTGACTGGCCCCCTAGTGACCTGACTAGATGCTCAGTGGCCCCAAGGTCAATAGAGTTTGAGACGCCCTGCTCTAAACATCGGCATAACTTCATTTTACAGCTGGGAAATGCTGTCAAATGTGAGATAAAGCATATTCTTAAGATATCATAGATTATATCAGGGGCAGCCTTTTGTGAAGTGGCTAAAATTCCTCTGTCCCTGGTTTGTGGAAACAACGGCAGGCGGAAATGTGGCGTTAATGTGTGAAATACCTGAACTGTCCATCGAAGCAACAGCCTGGAGACAAATTATAATTGACCAACATTAAACTAAAACACTGAACAATAAACGTCCACAGGCTCCACCATTTCACATTCAGCAAGGGTGTCACAACTGGCAGTCAACTTTCCACTTGTAATGTTGTGAATACAAACCAAGGGTGGCATTTAGCATGGACTCGTGGCATTTCAAACTACAGCCTTGTTCATCACCCAAAAATAATTCAAACAAGAATATGATTAGCTTCAATAATGTGTGAACAAAGTTTTTTTGTGTGTATTTTGGTTCAAATGTTGCGGTTAATGCTAATTTGCTCTCTTGCAGTAAGCTAGCCAGCTAGCTAGCATGTATTGGAAACACTTCATTCTCTACTGAAATACACAAACCAAGACATGTAATTCATAGAGTTTGACCCTTTTTGTACAAAAAAAGTAAACTTTTGAGCTTCATATTTCTTTTTTTATAGCTTGTCTATACTGACTCTCAACCTTCGATACATCCACAAGGGTCACATGATCATTTCTGGGGGTCACCAGACAGTTGTGGGGAAACAAATAAGTATAATCATGATATTACATTAAACTACGCCTAATCTTCAAATATAAAAAGAGTTTGCAAGAGTTGGTAAAGAGCAAAACTGGACAAAACAAAACAATAAAAGCACGATTACTCTTGAAAAGAAATATTTCTATGGTTTTCTGAGTTGTCCAGACTGTTAATTCAGTACTTAATTCAGACTTAATTCAGTGATTAATGCATCTCTCCAGTGTGAAGTGTGAAACCTTCCTCAGATTCCTAACTACAAAGCAGCCTGTTGTGTGCTGCAAAGAAGACAGAGCTTTAGTTCAGATCATCTCAGTCGTGAAAACCTCATGGACTCAGACACATGATCTAATTGTGTGTGGCAACAACAAAAATGAAAGGAAGTGAAGTTAATGAAACTTCTGTAACCATGACCACCACAGAGAGCAGAGGAATGTGACAGGACAGGAATAATCTCCAGCGTCCATCATCCACTTATATTTTATGGATTAACTGCGCTTTAAAGCACAACGTCTCAATGTCTGTATGTGTGAGGCAAATTATGTCTGAGGTGTCTGTGACGGAAACTCGAAACTCCGGGTTCACGTGAACCTCAGCTGGATTCATAAGGTCACACGCGCCTCACGTGGAGATGACACATATTTTAAAGCATGTCCACTCCCACCCTCTACATACATGTTGTAACAGGCACAGCGGAGCAAAAGCAATGTGAAAATATTAGATGTCATGAGCCAAGCAGAGGAGGATGAGCTAAGCGCATTTCACTATATCATGTTTCAGGAATACAAATAGAACGGACAAAAATCTAGACAAAATATTGGAACAATACACGGCAAACGACATTATGAAATGTGATTATTAAGAAATGCTTTCAAACGATTCATGTATAGACCACTACGGGGACCCATTTTAAACAATGATTAAACTGTTATGACCCACAATATACGAAATACGTGTCATTTCCTGTAACACCTGGTATTGAATTTGAATAGGGAAAGCAGCCATTTTTCAAGAGATACAGACTTTTTCCACAATTTTTATCAATCAGTTGAGGATAAAAGATATTATTTTTGTGTCAGAAAAGTTTACTCTTATATGAATGATGGTGTACGCTTGGAAATACAATAATTATGTACTGGCAACCATATCATACAGTGTTTGTCAATATGTACACAGCACATACCGTAGAAGGAGTACACAAATATTGTCGAGTCTGTGAGTTTTCATTGTCAGGGCCCAGAAGCTACGACATTATCTAAAAATGAGATGAAATAAAACACAATTGTTATTATTATTATCTCTTTAAGCACTTCCTTATTTTATTTGGACATAAATATCCCTTTGGCTAATTTGGCACATGGAGAAAACAATACAGAATATCTTTAATTAGCTATTTAATGGCAATTACTAAAAGGTTAAAACTTTGCCCTCACATGTGACACAATAACTACATATACAAAATAATACGTCTGCTTCTTTGGATTAATAGATGTTAATCTGTCAAAGGAACTTGTTTCGTGCCAAGGTCACGATGAAACAGCGTTTATTATCTGTTTGTGTCTTGGCCCACAGCTGCAGTTTGCCGCTGTTATCTGCATCTTCCCAGGAGGACACGGCCTCGCTATGGAGAAATCTGCAGGGAGGAGTGTTTGTGTGGGTGTGTGGGTGTGTGTGTTTGTGTGGGTGTGTGTGTGTGTGTGTGTTTGGCTTCACTGCCATGACTTTAAATTTGCACAGCTGCTTCCCACAAGTCAGCAAATTCAGCTGAGTCACAGTGACACACAAACACACATGTCAGTGTCATTGTCAGGAATACGACGCTGACTTCAGTCAATACCAATAAAAAATAATTTAAATCATAAACTAATACTTGAATGTTACAATTAAGACAGTTATCTTGTCTGTGATGTAGAGTAGACGAGAGAAGAAGGCTTTTATTTTCCAATTTTTGTGTACTATCAAATTTAATGAATAAGAAGTTACTTCATACACACAGATACCCTGCACAAGCTTTAATAGTGTATGTAGTGTGTGCAGTGCAGACTTTGACCGTTGTTTGGACACGAAATGCAACAGATATTGATTCAAAAACACACTAAAAAGACACACACTGAACGAGTACTGTGTCATTCATTTATATGTTTGATCATTAAACGGTACAGTGTTGACTTATGTTCCCTGTTATTCATGTTTGTATACATTGTGTTAAATACATTTGAAAAAGCAGGAACGATAAAAGAAAACAAGGAGTGACTTGCCTCTTCCAATTTAACTGCGTACTGAGGTGGTGTGAAGGGAGGGGGTCCCTCCAGATTGAATTTAGCTTAGGGCCGGCCCTGCATCGCAACTACACTATCATTATGACAGTGCAGTACGTACTGGTTAAACACATACAGCACATGCCATTATATCTGCCCTGTCATCATGAAATGCAGTAGGCATGGTTCTAGTTTATTTAAAAATAGTTAGCATCTTTTTTTCTTTTTTTTTAACCGGTTGCCGTGCAGACTGCCCACAGTCAGCTACACACACACTCTTGAGTGAAATGTTAACCCTCAAAAAGCCCTTTGAAGTAGTGTAGGACCAAGGTTATTAAAAATAATTAAAAATAAAATAACTAACTGAAACTGAATTGTGTGTTTATAAAACCAACTAATATTGTAGCAAAAATGTGCTTCGTTTTTGTCTTTGTAAATTAAATTCATACATAATCCATCCGGGTGGATATGAAGTGTATTTATTTTTTGTCTACCGGCAATTTTGAAAGGTTGTATTTTCATGAATTCATAATAAAGCGTTTTCAATTTCTTTTTGTTTACAATGTGGGACAAAAGGCTATGCAAGTTAGGTGTGTCTCATGAGGGTTACTTATTGTTGTTTATGTTTATTTACCTTTACGTGTGTCTTTGGTTTGTCTTCTAATTTCTTGTAGGCTGTTATATGAGATTCTGGGATTGTGGTCCATGTGTCCTAATAAACCTTTAAAATCCCATCTTTTGTTGGGTTTTTATGACACACAACACTGATTATGACCGTTTTGCATCTTGGACCTGGCAAATACCCCATATTACAAAAAACCCTTAAACTAGTAAAAACGTAACTAAAACTAACGCTTAGTCGTATTAAATCTAATGAAAATTCCAAAACTAGTATAACCTTGTTTAGGACCAGACAAGATGCCCTCACAATGATCCCAACAACCACAGATAACAAACATGTGGCAGTCAAGCGTTGGACGAAGCTGAAAGACATCTGTGTGTCTCTGACCTCGGCTCGCGAATCCTCCCCCTCCCCTCCCCTCCCGTCCTCTCACTATCACCCACCTGTGACTCCCACCATGTGAGACACTCGTGAGTCTCAGTCTGCTTTCAGTACAACGACCTTCCCATAAAACACTCTCACAGCTGTTTCTCACTTCCCGCCCTTTAACGTGTCTCATTTCCTGATAAGAAGCTCCAGGTGGAGACACCAGTTAACCAGTCTGAACTTGTACAAGTTAAAAAATAAAAGATGCTTTAAACTAGAGCTGCAACTAACGATTATTTTCTCTATTGTAATCGATTAGTCCTTAAACCTTAAAAAATGTTGATCGGTGTTTGTCAAACCTGGAAATTATGATGTTCTCAAATGTCTTGTTTTGTCCACAAACCAAAATGATTAACTTTTTATTTCTTTATCCAGAGCAAAGAAATGAAGAAAATATTTACATTTAAGAAGCTTAAAAAATTGGCAATCTTGTTTTAATCATGAAAAAAGCTTCAAACAGATTATCAAAATAGTTGTCGATTAATTTAGTTATCAATGAATTGATTCGATTAAGTGTTTCAGCTCACGAAATGGTAAGTATACTAATGTGTCTGTAGGATTTAAACATTGTGCAACCAAGTTGGTCTTCCACGCGTAATCTTCCACCCTTTTCCTCAGTGAGGGTTCTCTCTCACACACACCTTAGAGACATAAAGTGTCTCTGTCACTGGAAGTCAAATGAATGAGTCCTCTTGTCAGATACAGCTGTAAGAATAAGATGTAAATTAAGACATTACTACATGTAAAAGCTAAAGGTTTAGGGTCTTTTAGAGTGTATTTGTCTTTTGCAGAACTTGTTAAAATGTTGGTTACACTTCCCTGTTGTGTATTACTTCATAACAATTGGAACAAAACACTCAATGAGAATTATATAATTTAAGACACTATTAAACCAATCTTAAATGTTGTGAATTGGTATTTTTTTTACTTAGCAATTTCCAAATTGAATCATTTTACAATTCATCCAATACATTTGACTAAAACAGATTTTTCTGACCTGACAAAGAAAAAAAAACCCAAACAAACATTACACACTTTGAGTACTGACAGACATTTATTAGAAAAAGAGCAAAGCAACTTTACAAGCCAACACCTGCACTAAAGGTCTGAGCTAAGTGAGACATGTGTCCACCGTTAAATAAAGGTATAATAAAAGCAAAGATCAGCAACCGAGGGAGGAGAAAACTATATACAGGAAGAAAAAAAAGAAAGTTTAACATCAAAATTTCATGAATGGGCTCGAGGCCCCTTACTGGACTTTGAGTTGTTAAGAAGAAGGTCTCAGTGGGAGAAAAAGGAGTGGGTAAGAAAAGGTACAGGTTTAATCTCGCCTGGCTGATGGGAGTTATATTACTGAGGCTAAGGTCTTTAAGGCTATTGACTGGTGCTAGGAGTGTGGCAGAGATTTGCGTCGGTAACAATGCTGTGAGCGACTGTAAGCACAGGTTTGCATGCCTAAGCAACAAAGTACAAGTATTTACTCTGCCTGTTGTGGTAAATGTACTGCCTTTAGCGCAGAGTACACGTGGGGGATCCGACAGGGGACTGAGAGACGAGCATGTACAGATGCTTCACCCAACTAACCCTCAGCCCCCTGCTCTATACTAATGACATCACCTCCCATCCAGAATTAATCGTTCTCTAATAAGTGGCCAGTTTCACACATCTGCTATTACAACATGTGAGCATGAGGGCAGAAACAACCCAATCAGTACTCCACAACACTACATTCTGATTTAAGCCACAGAAGTGGTCTTGTTGCGGCGCTTGCGAACTTCCTCCATCAGATCCTTGAGATACTTAATCTCTCGGCTGATGGACTCCGCCTTCTCTGCGAGCTCTTGGTTCCTCTTCTCCAGGTCTAGGCACTCGTCGTTCAGCAGATCCTGCTCGACCCTCTTCTTCTGCCTGTAGCGAGTGGCTGCCGTTTTGTTCTGCTCCATCTTCTTCAGTTTCTTCTCGACCACCTTGGGCGCACCAGACACCGATTTGACTTTGGAGGCCTTGGACGAGGGAGAGGAGGCAGAGGCAGGCTCTGGCTTGGTGTAAGGCTTCGTCCTGGAGGACCCAGCTGCAGAGGAGGGAGTGGATGGAGGAGAGCCGGCCCACGATTCAAATCCTGAGTCGTCATCACAGTCGCTTGATGGAGAAGAGGACTTACTGGGTGACTCGGGGAGAGATACGAGGGGAGGCTCATCTTTGTTGGTGACCACCACCACCACGAGTTGAGCTGAGGTGGGAGCAGAGGAAATGATGGACTCGGTGGCCTGAAGGTTTCCGCTGGAATCTGGGATGACAGTGGCAGTGAGAGATTGGGCCACTTTTTCCTCATCCCCTTCACTTTTTGGCTCCAGTGTGAATGTTGGAGACGGGGGAGATGGAGAGGGAGCAGGAGAAGGAGGCTCCAACTTCATATCTACCTCCTGATCAGGAGCCACCTCGGTCTCCTTGGCCTCAGATACCTCAAGGAGAGGTACCACCAGGGGCAGAGCAGGAATACCAGGCAGTGACAGACTAAGCTCAAGGCTCTCCTGCGAAGCAGAGATGGTTTTGTCGTAGGATTCTAGGTCGAGATCCATGTGGGAGTCGAGCGAGGCCAGGAGAGCCTCAGGAGAGCTGAGAGAACCATCGGCTGAGCAGGACTCGATGAGGGAATTCAGGTATAATTCACTCAGGTCGGTTTTCTCCAACATCCAATCCATGCCAGTTAAGGTATCATCTGCTGACAGAAAACATTTACTCATTAAAGACCTGATATTGGCCCTTTTTCAATGTTAACTAATAACAAGAGCTGCAGTGTGCCGCTCTGTCTGTACCAGAGAATAAACATACAAAGGAATGCACACATCAAAGTGACAAAACCACCCTGAGCTCATTTCAAAAACACTTGAGGCCACTGCTGCCAGCTTCTAACCAATCAGTGTTTGCTTCCACCTCACCACACATACTAATTAGATCAAGCCTTTAATTTTGGAGCTAGTGTCGAGCAAAAGGCACAGCTTTGGTGTTCCTTTAGTTCCACATTTTTAGCTGAAGCTATAAACTTCTGCTTTTTTTTTTTAAACAAAGCAAATTCATCCTCCCAAAATTATAAAGCACCATCACCCCATACACATAGGTCAACTTTACAAATCACCTGCGACAATGGTGGTGGATTGTCACAGACAACCATTATTTTTAACCCTCCCACAAATCTGTCTTCAGACATCATTGACATGGAAAACCAAAGCCAGTCTCACCGTTGCCATCATCTGCTCCAACAGAGGCATCGAGCAGGTTGCTGGCAACCAGCCATGGGAAGGAGTCTGCTCCATCCTTGGTTCCCAGGAATGAGGAGGGATAGGAAGCAGAAGGAGACGGAAGTGGAGAGAGGGCCTGGTAGGGAGACAGGGATGATGCGTACGAAGAATATGAGGGGGAGGGCGAAGCTGGCGCCTTCCCCTCGAGAGAGGAGGAGGGAGAAAGAGCTTCTTCTTTAACTTGGTCCAGAAGGGGCCCAATGGGGTCAGCCGTCTGAAACAAGGGTTCTGTGGACAAGCGTTTTATAACGTTAGATTATATTCTGTTCAAGATATTCATTTATTTTCATTTCACCTCTGGACCAATACAGGTTTTGACCTGATTCATGTTTTATTATCAACATTCTTAAATTACATGGCACCGAGTATCAACAACGTGATGCTTTGGGTTGCATTATTCATGGACACCAACCTAAGCACAGGGCCTCCACGTCCTCCATAGCCCACTGAGAATGTGTCATGTCTGCTGCAGGTTAATGGTAGCTGCGATGGGGTGAACAAAAGTAAAGGAGATTCCGGTGGTAGTAACGAGTCAAGGAGCTTGGTTCTGCTGTCAAAGGCAGCAAAGATGAGGGTGCTTGCAAAAAGAGACCTGGATGAAAGAGATACAAGCAGTGTTAAGAGGGAAACCATTGTAAATGTGTAATACGGTCAATTTTTTAATACACGTGATAAACGTCCACAAACTGAGAAAATCGTATAACATTTATGCCACATCAGTGGTAAATAACACTGAGCAGGCCTTGTGTATTTATCTATGCATCTTTAAGACTCTCCATGTACTTTCTACATGATTCACACATTTCCAGTTTGAATCAACCCTTGCGCAAACAATGCAACTTCCTTCTCGATAAGCGCTTACGTCATTTAAAGAGCACTGGCAAAGTAAATTTAACTAATCTCTTCCACTGAAGAGTCACAGCGTTGCTGAGGGGAGCGTCCCCGCCCACAACCGGAGGAACCACATTTCCTAATTTGGTCATGAGTTAGCCTCTAACTCCGCCCCCACCAGCGCTCGTGTGGGAAGGGCACCCGCCATTTTCATAACACAGCCATCTGTGCGAGGCCGAAACGAGAACGATGGTGCGCGCCATTTTGGACGCCACGTTGTCAAAAAGGATTGACGTACACAAACACAGCCAATGTCCGGGAGAACAGGTCAAATATTTACATAATCTGAGGAAATACATAACATATGCTGTGTATATTTTTTTTCTATATACAAAAGTAGGCACCAACGAGAGAATAATCGAGTCTTAATAGTTCACAGCAGACACTGTAGGGCTGGGACTGACCCGCTTTGACAGTCTACAATAACACAACACAAGAAAAGTCTTCGTAAACACACAACCGTTAACCGTGATCGAATAACGTAATTAAATGACTTCGACTCCGACATAAAACAGTCATTTTACAATTTTTTTGAACAAGGTAATAAAACACTTACGCCATTCTGCCAGAAATTGCCGTGCCAGCCGATGCACTGCCGTGTTGTTGCCGCTGCAAGTATCGCCGCTGCACGCCTTTAAATAGCCATTGTTTCGGGGAGTAGAGTTGGTAGTTTTTTAACTTAAATGTATGAAAGTAATGAGCGGTGAAGAGTCCGCCGGAGGGCTACCACTGAGTACCGACTAAGTAACATTACACACTGTCAAACTCGAGGACACAAATGGATGGAGACTCTCACAAGGGTATATAGACCAAAGCTCAGCTGGACGTATTCATCCGCGGTATGCTCTACGAGGGCGGGGATTGGAACTCATCTTCTTTTTGATTGGTTAGATGCAAATATCCATACGCCTAGTGACATAGATCCGTACTGAGCAACGTCAGATGAATCTTGGCCTTTATAAAGGTTCATAAGCAAAATATAAACATAACCTAGCTAATGTTAGTCAATGTATATGGTAAACTATGTAATACGTGGTTCAACATACCACGGAAAATTACATAAACTGAGGTCTAAACATGTTTATTTTATTCCACTCGTGGTATCCACGTTTTTTGATGACTTTAGACAAAGAAAATAAATAGATCAATTTAACGGTTTTAAATAACCTTATTTGAGCCTTTGGTGAATTGTCCTTCCACCACACATCATGGTCTTTTAATAACTGTTCATGTGTCTCATCCAGTCACAGCTAGACTAAAAACAAGACTTGTGAATTAACTGCTGCTAGTGAGTAAACTGTATGAACCCTACAGAGCCAAGTATATGACCGCCCCCTGCTGGTGAATGCCAGCTCTTAGACGCACCATTTTTAGCCTGTGTTTGAATATAGAGTATGACACTAAGCTATTCCTCAATCTAATGTATATTTTCACACCAGTGAAGCTGATTAATGTTGCTCAAGATGTTCCTTTTTTTATACAGTACATATGAGATAAGATAAACGCATCATAACATGGTTTTAACAGCCAAACCACATCTGCATAACTACAGCTTTATGTTTAAAAACCATGACATTCGATGAAATTGTTTTGTTTCTAGCTATGACACTGTGCAACAGACTTCTGTGATACACACAACACACACACAGACTCTCACGAAACCTGCTCACGAGGAATTCATTCAATGAACGGTGGTTGCAAATGAACACATATGAATTCCGCTTTAAAATAAAAGCAATTTGCATGTTAATGTATTGCCTCTAAAGTCTGAATGAAAATGTGAATAAACAAGAAAATGTTTGACTCAAACATAGGTAAATAATATGAGTAGACTTCAAAATACTTAATGAATTATCAGTTTATTTGATGAAACAAATGTATTCTCGATAAATGGAAGGTTTAAATGATGATTTACTTCATGTCAGGTGGCGTGTCAGCTGATAGCTGTTTATGAACTATGCGTGTTGTGGGTAATTTTTAGCATGTGAAAGCAAAATTAAGTGACACATAAGATGTTACACTACTATGAAATAAGGTACACAAATACAACTGTTGCAAGTCAACCGTAGAAAATAATAACAAATTAAGTTGATATTATGAATTACAGCATGTCATTATCAAGCAGGAAAATCAAATGATTCATGAGTGTATGAAGTCCAAACATCAGCACAGACTCAGGCTAAAAAAAACATTTTCTTTCCCTTTAAGCAATGCAAAGTTGATCAAACTCCCGGAATATAACCTGGTCCAGGAATCCACTTTAGTCTACATAATGTAGCGTTGGTGCGTCCTTTTATCGCTGCACTGTCTTTGAGTCCATGTGGTTTACTTCTTCTTCTTCTCAACAGTCCTGCCAAAGTATTCCTTCTGGAACTGCTGGAACTCTTTCTCGGTGAACAACGACTCAGACTTGACAGGTTTCTTGGGCTTCTTGGCCGATCGGTCCGGATGGTTCCTGGACTGTCTGCCTGTATTGTGACTCAGGATCTAAGTGAGAGAAGAAACAAGTCAAAGGACTCGATTAAACAGACAATGAAGAGAGGTAGAAGTAAACGTAACACTAAAGACAAATACAGATGATGATCAAATAATATATTAATGAATCATAAAATGTTTCTGTCATTTAAAACTGACAAGACACGTTTAATCTGTTGTACAATCGTGTCAACAAGTTGATCTATAAATGTCACTTCTTTAAAAGCAGTGTGTTGCAGTTGAACAATTAGCAGTGCCACTGTTATCACTGATTATTACTGACAAACTAGTTTGAGACTGTTTGAATTCAACACCGTATGTGCTGCTGCTGCGGCTACAGAGTGAAAGCTGAAAACATCAATTAATCATAGTTTTTTTTATGGGCAGAAGGGTTATCACAAATCTGAGATAAATACATTTAAAGTAATTACTATGTCTTAAAGTGTGCTTGCACAATTAATGTAAATTAAATCAGTATAAATGAAACTGTTATGTGCAATAACTGGTCCCCTTTTATCTCCTCTCAGCTTCACTTATCAAGGTCACAATGTCCAGCCACCCTGGTTTCAGATCTACTGGAGGTTTCTACATATCAGAGTTATTTTTATTCCCTTTATCCTGTGGTCAAGCTTGCTCATTTGTGTCTTAAGTTCATGTACAGCATGTTGTGGTGTTGCACACAGCAAACATAAAGTGAGAAGACATGTGACAGGAGAGTGACAAAATGCCTTAGTTACCTTTAAAGTATCAGAAACTGTGGTTTTACAGCCAGTATCCATAAAGTACTTGAGGTTTGCACTCAGATGGCTCTTCCCCTGTGTCTTCCTGTACTCCTCTACAAACAAACATGAAAGGACAATTTAATGCAACGACACAACAAATGCTATAATATATAACTAAAAACTAAAGATTACATTACTCCAACAATACTTCAAACAGTCTATCTCGCAATCTTAAAGGAAACTAATCAGATCAGCTTCAAAATTGAATGGCTTCATGTTCGGCTACTGCATGTTTTGCAGAAATCACATATTGAGTAATCTTGTTAACAGACAGACAGACAAATGGCACCAAAAGATGCTATTATGTAATACTATTAAGTCATAAAATGACAATTGTCATCAGAGTTAATGAAAACAAGTTAAATTGAAAAACTGGACGATAACAACGGTACAGCCAGGATATTTACAATTTAGTTAATTCATTTGCAGGACACAAACTCGGTTTAGGTTTGTTTAGCCACTCACAGCCACCCACCCAGTAACACAACTCATAGCACTTCAAGGTTCAGTTGACCAGTTCAGTGATTCAGTGGCTTAAACTGTCAGAAAATCTGCCTCAGCAAATCCAAGAAAAATGCAGAACTTTAGGTCAGTTATAAAAAGACCTAAAATTCCAGAAAATGTGAGCAAAACTCCAACATTTTCTCTAAACAGCGGACGTCGCAGTTCTTCTCACTGTGAGGAAACTGAGTTTCTGAGTGAACTGATTCTAAAGATCCAGTACACCAAAAAGAACTATTGTTCCCATCACTAACAATCATGCTTTAAGATGTGTTGAAGTAGTGTTAGACAAACTTTAAACAATGTTTTTAACATTAAAGGTCGCTATTATACCACAAATTAGAATACACCCCAACCCTCACGGCAGAGAGAACAGACACCTGATGGCTGCTAATGTTCTGGTGTGGGAAGATGAGCAGACTGACCTACAGCAGACTTGATCCTCTTGTCCTTGACTGTAGCTTTGCTCTTGCCGGGACCCAGGCGACCCTGCAGCCGTTTTACCTGCTTTGTGACTCCCTGTCTCTTCGTGCTCACCTGCTCCATCACAGTGGCCGAGCTCGGGGTTTGTTGCTGCTTCTTCTTCTTCCCTTTACTGACATCTGACAAGAGAGACAATCGTAATTAGAGCTGAAACTAACGATTATTTTCATAATCGATTAATCTGGCGATTATTTTCTCGATTAATTGACGAATCGTTGGGTCATAAAATATCAGAAAGCCATAAAAAATGTTGATCGGTGTTCGTCAAACCTGGAAATGATGATGTTCTCAAATGTCTTGTTTTGTCCACAAACCAAAATGATTGACTTTTAATGATTAATTTGTTATCCAGAGCAAAGAAATTAAGAAAATATTCATATTTAAGAAGCTTAAACAATCAGAAATCTTGTTTTAATCATGAAAAAAGCTTCAAACCGATTTATCGATTATCAAAATAGTTGTCGATTAATTTAGTAATCGATTAATAATCGATTATCGACTAATCGTTTCAGCTCTAATCGTAATTACTTCAAAAAAAAAAAAATAATAACACAGCAATTAACTTTGCTATTTGTGGTGGACGTTTGACAATATCTTTGAAAGAAATAATGACTCATGATAAAAGTAAACTGGAGCAGCAGCGAAATCACTGGACGGAAGCAGCTCGAAGCTCAAAACCAAAGCTAACGATATTTAGCGGGTAGGCTAAGAAGCTACACTGACCCTTAATGTCGTCGCTGAGCAGCTCCAGACCTCTCCTCACCAAAGACACCGACATGCTGATCAACAACGAGATATTTTTGGTTGACTGTGTTGACTTATTTTAACGACTACAAGCATAAACGTTGTGATTTCGGAACTGCTACTACACAGCAACATGTGAGTCCATCAACATCCGTGTGTGCACCGCTTAAAACAACCGGCTGAATATGACAGTCGCAGAAGAAGAGTTCCTACCTTCTGCTACACATTAAAGGGGGCATATTATGCAAAATCAACTTTTTAATCATTTTAATACTTATATTTGGGACTCTGGAGGCCCTACCAGTCGCCAAAGTGTGGAAAAAGAATACTCAGTCCTTACAATACAATACAATACAATACAAACAACATACACAGTGAAAACTAAAAAGAAAGCACAATTCATAACAAATTATTTTAAGTTTTAATAGTTAAACTAATTCATTTTAACCGATTAAGAGAATAAAGGGGGGAAGCAAATACATTTAAAAAAGAAAGCAATATTTTGAACTTAGCAAAAGAAGACAAATAAAATAGACTGAACGAATACTTGTGAGTTCTATAACTTTGAAACTAACTGTGGCACACGCGTTCACATTTATAGGCTTTTTTTTGGGTTTACTTTAGTTTAGTTATAGTACAAAAATAATCACGTCACTTCCAGCTGTTGCTCGCAGACTTGGGGGCGTGTTGCTTGTCCCTCTTGTCCCTTCGTCGTTCCCTTTCTCCTCCATAAACTCACTTGTCCTACACTCTCTCTCTCTCTCTCTCTCGTCCTCTCTCGGCTGTTATAAATCCTTGGCACAGGGTTTGGTTTCGCTTCACCTCTCCAGAATAAACCATGGCGCGTCAAGCGCGGGCTCTGGTCTCCTCTAAATGGCTCTGGGACGCTGTGAAGGCGCAGGCGAAAGTGCGCGTCTTGGACTCTTCATGGTACTTGCCAAAGATGCGGCGCAACGCAAAGAGCGAGTTCAAGAAGAGGCACATACCAGGTGCGGCGTTCTTTGACATAGACCAGTGTTGTGACAAAACGTCCCCTCTGGACCACATGCTGCCATCGGAGAAGAGTTTCGCAGACTACGTTGGAAACTTGGGAATCGAGAGCGACACGCACGTCGTGGTGTACGACGCCAGCGACGTCGGTGCGTTCTCTGCGCCGCGCGTGTGGTGGATGTTCCGGAGTTTCGGGCACAGCGCGGTGTCGCTGCTCAACGGCGGGCTCAGGAGCTGGGAGCTGGAGGGTCGGACTGTGAGTGACAAGTGCATCAGACCGGCGCCGACAGAATTCAGGGCCTCACTGAACCGATCCTGGATCAAGACTTATGAGGACATCCTAGATAACCTGGACACCAAGACTTTCCAGGTGGTCGATGCCAGGCCAGCAGGCAGGTTCAGAGGACTGGACCCTGAACCCAGAGACAGTAAGTGGTCTGAAGATGGTTCTGTAGGCAGTGCTGGTCCAAGCCTTTATGGGGCCCGAAGCAGAATCTGATAGATAGTGGAAATCACTATACATTGCATTAACCATATTTGTGTTAATTGACTTCATAGGGTTGTAAAATCACTAAAAATGACCTAATTCACTTTCATTTCATTTCATTTTCACTTTTCATTCAAAGTGTGGCGACACTGAAATATAACAAAATACAACAGCAGACATCAGCATGTTGCTGTAAACAGGTATACCAGTGTAATGGCTTTGTTTTTAAAAAAAAACCTTTGTGCAAGCAATAAACACTATTTAGATATCTAAATATATCTAAAGATACATAGAGTTCTTTAATATGTTAAAAAATAATGTCCCAAAGCAGTCCTTTAGCTCATCATATTTCTTATTATCAATTACGACTGAACATTTCACTGACAGATATTGCAAATGCTCCAAATTGCGATTTCGATTTGAAATAGATACATTGCTCTATCATCAATGTAATGGCATGTAGATATTTTCCTTTATCAAGAGCTGCATCCTTAAGAAAATATTTGATTCTCACAAATGTATCAAGTAGCCTCGATAATCCAATGAGAAATAACTAAAACAAAAATCAAAAATGGACTTTTACTTCCCTGTTCTTAGCTGTGCAACTCAAAATGTGTCCCCATGACAAATAAGATTTAGTGTCCATGGTGTGACTATTTGTTTTCTTCACATTTTGGAGTGGACAGAAAATGTGTCCTTGACAAAAACACCCAGACAAATAGTCACCTTTGACCTGTATATGCTGCTCCACGTGGAGCAGGTGCACACACAGACTGATCACAGATACTATGCAGTAAATCTTATAGGTACAAATATGACGCTTATGGTATTTATCTTATCTTCATTTTGCACTTTTAAACTCCTCACATACACGTGCACATATATGCACTAATCCAGTGCTCATCCAGAGGTGAAACTGGTATCAGCAGTGACCTTTAACCCCCAAACTCACTGTTGCCATTGAAGACAAACACTGTCAGTTGGCGCTAAGGGAAAACTTGGACTTAAGTAAAGCGCTTACAATCTTCTTTTAGAAGTTGTTTAGCAGGAATCCACAGTGCCTAAAAATGAAAAAAGGCGTTTAAATTTCAGCATCGTGAGCAGTGTGTGAAGAGAGAAAAAACAAGTGTTCGTACTCCCCTTCAATCCATATGAGACGTGTATGTCTGCCCGTGTTACTAAATAATGAAATTCTTAAATAAAAGATGAAGACAGAAGATGTCAGTGATGTTCATAACATCTATTAATTTAAATATTTATTCCATGTTAAAATAACTAAAAACTGGACTTATGTTACACATTTAGCCAACCTTGTATTTTTAGATCTAGCTGTGGCTAGAAGTCAGTGAATATTGCTTTACATTAGTTGAAACCTTTTACACAATTGCAGTAGATATTGTTCTTCTTAAACAATAATAATAAAAGAATGGATGAATACCGCATATAGTGCAGGCTTTGAAATGATTATCCTGGGCCATAATAACCTGAACCGATAACTGGTATATCATGAGATGCAAAATATTCAAATTAAGAAGTGCCGACAGTCGACCTCAGGTCTGTTTGCAAGAACAAAATTACATTTTAAACAAGTCTTATGGCACTTTTTCAGCTCCACCTGGTACCTGGTGCTTTTTTTAGCACCTGCTCTGGTGAGGTTCCAAACGAGCTGAGCCCATACTAAAATATGACAAGTCATGAGCGCGACGTCCAACTGTAGATCAGTCACAAAGACTTAAAAATCCCTGAAAACATGCGGTAATCTCCAACATTTAACAAGCAAATGTCTAAAATCTTAATATTTAACAGAGGAGTCTGGTGTGTTTAGCGACAGCACTGCTGAAAGCCGGCAATCGTGAGCCCGTATTTTAGTTCAGCGACCGTGTCATGCAGGAAGTACTGGTTCAGAAGTGCTTTGAGATGGAGATGATTGTGATCTTGACTCATTGGGGAGAATTTCGAGCTGAACTTGGTGCAATCATGTGCCATGTGCTTGACTCCTGCACGGAGATCCACCGTGAGACAGGCATGGTCACACTAACTTACACAAGGCTCTTAAGTCTAAGGTCATTTCTTGATTGTGTTCACAGCCTTATCTCATTTTCCCTCATTCTCCCGCACCGAGGTCCATTGAGAAAATTTGTGTTTTCAGCCAATGGGGGTGTGAGGGTTTTTGGAATGATTTCAAACCACAAAACAATAGTGAATTTAGATTTGACTTTATCGATAGAGGCAGAAGTTGATCGACAACTCTTGTGTGCTGTGATGCTGTGAACTCACCCACTTTGGAGCAGGATTTAAGTGGTTTTACGAACTTCTGTTTTCATTCATAATCGGCTGCTTCAATGCAAGATAAAGTGGTTAACATATTCTTAAGAATCGCTTTTTGTTAAATACACTACCCCTTTAAGAGGTTCTCACCAACCTGACAACATCTGCCAATTATTGTCTCGGTAATAAAAGCACATTGAATATGCTGTTTGTCATGAAGGCCTAAGGTTACACAGGCTCAATGTCTTCAAGCAGCTGACCTACTTATTTGCCTCACAGTCGTGTCGACGATCACTGGGATGCTGTACTGACATTGTATGCACCTCTTTGTTTTTGTAAGAGGATATTTGAATAGATGTCACAACCGAACAAGGACTTGAACCCAATAGCACGACTCAGAGACAACTTCCAAAAATATTCCAATTTATTGGACAAAGTAACAAATAAAAATCACTCTCAAAGGAGGAAAAGTAACAACAGAAAATCACTCTATCGAGGAATCACTAGATAAGCAAAAGGCAAAAATAACAAATTATAATCACTCACTGGGAGGAGACAAAAGGTTTGGGCAAGGTGCCAAACCAAAATCACTCTTCACGAGGAAAAAACTCTGATGGCTCAAAAAGGGACAAAACAAAGTAGCAACTAAGAAATGCAAAAACCAAAAACAATTGACGTGGCATGGATTGGCGTGGGTTCTCTGGCATGACAGACAAGACAAACTGGCACAGGCTATATGTAAACTCAAAGTAATGGGGAACAGGTGGAAACAATCAGGGCGGGGAAGATAATCAGACTGGCGGGAAACCTACAGGGGAAGGGCAAGTTATCTGAAACAAGAGGAAAGAGAGATGTCAAAATAAAACAGGAAGTCACAAGACAACAAATAGAAGGCAAAACTAAACATAACTTAACACAACTTTCTAGATATGACAATAGAATCCTTATCTACAGTTGCCAACATTGCTCTGTTTGCTTTTCGACAGGCTGAATTAATGCAGAATGTGAGTGTGTGTGTGTGTGTGTCTGTGTGTATGACATTCAACTTGTCGCTGCAAGTTGTTGTGTTTGAATGCATGATGAGTTTAGGGTCAGAACAGAATGTGAAGTAAGATTGTTATCCATCCATTTCTAAAAATACAGAAAACGCCCATGCTGGCAGTCCTCGGCAGATTCGTCGTTCTACTTCAGTGAGGTCATTAGTTCAAGGAATGGGGGTTAAATGTATGCACTATCCTGGGTACATACCTGGATTTCCCTTTCCTCACCTGGTACAAGTGTTTCATTTACAAAAGTTGCTAATGCAGAGTTTGCCATTTGGCAAAAAATACATCAATTATTCATATGGCACTTTTTGCGTAGAATAGAAATGGGCCTTAAAGCGACGCCACGGGACATGACTGGGTGGTATATGACACTCTCGGGATGAGAACTGGCTGGAAAATGAGAAATGAAGCCTAAATCAATAAAAAACATAACCCTCCCATTCTCTAACTCTTTCTCTTTCACGCTTTTCTACAGACACGGAGCCTGGCCACATCCCTGGCTCCATCAGCATGCCCTTCCACTCCTTCCTGTCCCCATCGGGTCACTTCCTGCCAAACGAGGAACTCCAGGCTTTGTTCAAGTGGGCGGGCGTTGACCTCACTCGCCCCATTTGTGTCTCGTGTGGCTCAGCCGTGACGGCGTGCCTCGTAGCGCTCGCGGCACACGAGTGCGGGCACCCTGGCGTGTCGGTGTATGACGGAGGCTGGTCAGAGTGGTACACCCGCGCTGTCCCGGAGCACATCATATCTGAAGGACGAGGGAAGCATCTGTGAGCGGCTGAGGAGAGCAGGTGGTGTGATGGTTTAAGACGAAAAAGAGGACTATTTATTTCTATTTTGGGAAAGACTGTAAGCCTTACACTACACCAGGGGTGTCAAACTCATTTTTGTTCAGGGGCCACATACAGCACAATTTGATCTCAAGGGGGCCGGGCCGGACCAGTAAAAATAGTAAAATAATAGCATAATAACCTATGAACAACAAGAACTCCTTTGTTTTTTCTCCTTTGTTTTACATTTAATGAAGGATAATTTTACAAAACATGACATTTCTTGAGAAATATAAGTGCAATTTCAACAATATCATGCCTAAATTTACTATTTACACAGCACAATGGATCTATAAAGGCACAAACATTTAGTCACGGGTATCTGCAGCATTTGACATTATGTTTAGATTAGTGTAAAATTTTAACAAATTCATCCTGTGGGCCGGATTGGACCCTCTGGCGGGCCGGTTCTGGCCCCCGGGCCGTATGTTTGACAACCCTGCACTACACGCTCAGGTGTGTATGCTTGAAGCTGCTGTTAGAGATGTCATCTGTTGGCTAACTTCCTGTTGGTTGCTGCCATTAGCATTCAGTTCCCTCCTCCCAAGTTAGGTGAAGAAAGAGATGTATGGCGCCTTCCATTTGTACTCGGAACTTGGAGCGACCTCACCAACAATGCTACAATGCTACCGTAGATCATGTAAAGTATTGTTATTGTTAAAGATAATGTTGGCTTTTCTGACTTCCCAACTGGAATGCAGTAAACTCGGCGGTGACGTCACTCCCAGTTCCCTCGAGTATTAATTCTGTCACCCATTTCTTAATGAATGATGCTTTTCCACTATACAGTCCTAGCACGATTTTCTTTTGCTTGCTTTTCCATTAGTGATAGTACCTGGTACCTTTTTTAGTACCTGCTCTGGTGAGGTTCCACGTCAACAGACTGGTCAGGGAGTGTTGTCACTGGAAGAGTCATGAGGGAACACTGGGGCAGTCTCGCCGTCGTCTCGTCTCAGTCATGGAAAAAAGATTCTCATCTGACGAAATTAACTTTTGGTTTCAGAGTTCCGAGTTCCGACGTAAATGGAATGCGGCATTGTTGAAAGAGGTAGGACTGCCTCTTTGTGGAGTTCTGGCTCCTGATTGGTTGAAACCATCATCTCCCTTTGATATTCTTGTACATATATATATAAAATATGTTCCTGTTCAGCAGAAAAAGGGCAACTCCAGCGTCGCTTTGAATAAACCAGAGGTCCAGAGACTGTGAATTCACGACTCACTGTACTCCAGTTTCCCACTTCTGTGTCTGGTGTAGTGAAAATTTCTGTATCCTTGAGGCCGTATCCTAATACCTGCGCCGTCGCCCCGACAGGCAGGCAGATGTGATGAAGTTTGACAGGTACACAATCCAATCCACGCTGGTGTGAGGCAGTTATATCAAATTCACGGGTGCGACAAAATGATTGGTTGTGTTGTACAGACAGACAACAGAAAATGTGTTTTTAAAACCACCTATAAATCCTGGGTTTGAACGCTTCCTCCAAACTAACCTAAGGTGATCTTATTTGCTGATGCACGTTTGTTGTGCACAGACACATGAGATGAGACGGTATATTCTTCCCAATATGTGAAAAAACCCAAAACAATGACTCATTCAAATGTAAAAGAAGTCTTTATTTTCCAGACCACAGCGCAGATGATTCAGAAGAACATTCCGTGAACTTGACATTTTAATCTTTTTGGAATTGTTGTGTCTGAATAAAACAAAGATGGACTTTGAAATCACAATGAGTGGAGAATTTTGTTCTTACAACATAACCACTGACCTGCTGATTCACAGCCACCCCGTTTACTTAGAAAATAATCACAAGATACTGGTTGGAAATGTCATTCTTTTTCATGAAGTCATTGTCTGGGAGGGAGTATTTGTGGTTAAAAAACCCAAAAACCAACAGGAAGTGATTTGTTATATGTGAAGAAAGATGGTGATAACGGCCAAACTAGTAAAGTGAAGCCCGCCCCCCACACCAGAGGATAATTGGCCAGATTTTCCATCCCGATCTGGCACTTTTCCGACAATCTGGCCAAATTATCCTGTAGTGTGAGGGATTAACAGGTGCGATTTTATTTTAATGTCATTGGACACATGAGATTCTTCCCAAGTACAACGTTTGTCGTTAGTCTGTGGTCTCCCACGTTTTTTAAAATCAAGTCAGATTTGATCTAAATACTTAATATTAAATATTTTTTAATATTATATATTTTTTTTTCGAAGCAACAGGCAACAAATCAATTCCCATCAAACATTATGTGACAAACAATCCATCAGCTCTCGCCTCATCATGATCACGGTGCCGTCAATATGGAAACTAACAATAGGAGGAAATGACATTTCCATAAATACCCCATCTTCCTCTTTCGTACCTCAGTGAGGAGGCCACGTATGAAGCGAACAACATTTCATTTGTTCTGCAGCTGTAGTTGTACGGGCACAATAGTTTTGTGAAAACACGTTCTTCCACAGATGTGGAACAAACTCAAATACGAGTCGACCGGATCCTTTATCTCTGCAGCTCCAGCCTGAGGGAGTAACCGTCTTACCCCGGCTCTGACTGGTGAGTGTGTTAAACTGACAAGGAGATGACTTGTGTTTTGTCACTGAGAACACGACAGATAACAACAGGGCTCTGCCCCTATGAACTGTAGTCACAGTTTTGTTTTGGCCGTTTGTTTTATTAGTAGCATTTGTCTTGTTTACAATATATCCTGGACCACAGGAGAAAACAATTATCTTGATAAGAATTTTCAAAAAAAATCACTGGAAACTGATCGTTTCTCATTTTTGCTCCTGAGTGAAGGCTGAGGGAAATTAAAACGTTGTTGTGGTTTTAGGCTTCAGTGGAAAAAAGCAGAACCATTTCAGTAGTCTGAGGCAAACCGTTCAAACAAAGTTCTCGAGCGTCTTGTTTTTCAGTTTGAATGATATCTTTGTTTATATGGAGCAAAGAAACCGGATAGTATTTACATTTAAGAAGCTGAAAAATCTGAGAAAAATGGTTTAAATCCTTTAAAAAAATCACTTAAACCGATTAATCGATTATCTAAATCATAGGTTCTCAAAGTGCAGCCCCCGGGCCAGTGGTGGCCCGCAGCAACATTTCTGGCGGCCCCAGTTGTTAGTTTGAATCCAACTGTACTTTGCTTTGAAAGGATGAATCTCCGTTTCGTGGTCTTTAGTCACATTTGTAGGGATAAGCGGTAATTACAGGTGTGGTTAAGACCTCACTTGACCACACTCCCAGAGGTCCAAATGTTTTTTTATTTTCACCACTGGGATGCTGACGGCGTTTACAGCCTCACTCTGTCTCGGGTTAGAGACCGTGTCCGTGACTGCAGCTGTGAGGATGGAGTCGGAGCAGGATCACAGACACGTTCACAGATAGTGAACAGTTTATGGTTCCATATTTGAAATGATGTTAAGTAGCATCATAAATATTATTTCCATTTCTTTTCTCTGAAAAAGTTGGACTTTTTTTTTTTTCACTTGACCTGTAGGAGAGGAAATATTTAGAGCCATGTGTTAATATCTACAATAATAATCATTTATTTAATCTGACGCCAATTGATTAAAATAACTTTATGATTAAACATCGATGAGAATTAAAAGTTAACCTACAATTTACCTTTAGCAACCTTTTAAGGATTGAATTATGGCCGCTAAGGTATCTAAAATTGGTTTTAGTTTCAGGGATGGCAGACATGGGTTTAAACCACTCAGTGGAAGAATAACCCCGGTGCCTGGGTTGAGATATTCAGAGGTTTTAGAACATGATCCTCAATCTTTTCACCCCAACTCAGAGGTATGAATAGCACCCAGTGAAACTTACCATATAACTGAGGTTCTTAGGACACAATATTTAACTCGTCGTTTGAGTTTGACACTCCTGCTTTACAGTAATATTCAGTGTAATTTCACACTTTATCCACTTGAGGGAATTAGAGTATCATAACAGTTAGGAGGACGTGGTCTTCAGAGAGAAACCTTGAATAACAGCTGCCAAAGGATCACTGATTTGCAAAGGAGCCTCTTTCATTCCCAATAATTAAGAGAGCAGGTAGGTGCACAGTGAGAATTGTGTCACTTGATAATCGTCAGAGACTCAGTCTGATGGAGTAAGTTCAAGAGTTAACGCTGAGCTGAGAAGACTTAGAAGTCAAAAGTTACAACAAACTTTACACAGTGTTGTTTAATCTTTCTTTTGTCGTTCTCACCTGTTTTATCTGAGGCACACCTGACTTCTCCTGTCTAGAAATTAGGTCCATCTAAAGTTAGTGTGCATAAATATGGGTATTGAGAAATTCTGTCACGTTTCACGCACCAAAACACGAGCATACTGACCTTTGTTGCCATACTGTGTCTTTAACCCTTAGAACACAGAGCATTTTGGCTGCTTTTTTCAATTACTATGTTAAAACTTACAGTAAATACAGAGGCTATCGGAATTTTTTTTGGTGGTCCCACCAAAAAAATGGTCCCAGCTTGCCTCACCAGGGTTCAGGGTGGTTTTCCACTACTAAAAAGTACCTACTCAACGTGGGCGGAGTCATCAGTGCACGGCTGCATGAAAATGCGGTGACTTTCTTTTACACGCGACACAAACGAGTGACTTGTACAGCAGCTGTTTTCAGTATAACTGGATTTGTGATGCCGGTCGCCAGTTGCGATCAGCAGTGCTGTCGCTAAATTTACCAGACTCCTCTGTTAAATATTGAGATTTTAGACATTTCCCTGGTAATTGTTGGAGATTAACCCATGTTTTTAGGATAGTTAAGTCTTCTTAACTTATCTGCAGCTGGCCAGAGCAGGTACTATGCTAGTGGAAACGCAAAATAACCGTGCCATGCCGAGGCGAGTCGAGTTGAGACGGTGAAAACACGCCATTGGTGAAATCTGGAAATACATCACAGTTCAAAGTTCGCTTGGCCCGTTTTCGTGAACCAAAATAAAAGAAAAACGGGTCTATTTTGTGACCTCTGCACAAGTGTTGCTCCTTTATATCACTACTCAAAATGCAATATACAATGAATCATAACTTTATCTTAACAATACGAAAGAAGATGGAAAAAATGCACATTTTAAATGTGACCACACACCCAGGATGTCCATATAAGGAGCCGTGTATTATTCCCACCTGCGGCACACATCCGTGCAGCGTGAGCACTAAGGGTTAACTGAGCTCTGTATGATTGTGGTCATCTGTCCATGTTGCGGACAAGAAGTGCAGACACTGGAGCAGAAGTTGTGTGCATGTGGTCGTCGGTTTGTAAAAAAGATGAAGTATTATATCACGTGCATTGACACAGCGCTCACATTATCACCCACTGAAGTGCCACCGAGTCACCTGTGGAAAACAGCGCTTCCTTCACCTCCACTGTACAGGTGGAGGCACAAGTATACAGTGACCCTCCCTATGTACTCATGGTGAAAATGGGAACAAATGGACATTTGTTTTGCTACAAAAAAGCTTTTAGTCAGCTGTTAGTTTAAGTTAGGGAATGTTAGTGGTGTTTTACTGTTGAACAGCACGAGTTTTTGGAAAGCACACACTTCTACGACTTCATACCACATGTGTGCGTGTGTGACACAATGACATATTTAAGAGGCAGGGATTAACTAATTTCTGTGCCTTCTGTGTCGCTAAAGTGATATAGTGCAATAAAAGAGGAATGGAAAATAAAGCAGGTCAAAGAGGGGTTTCCTTCCTGTTGTTTCAAAACTGAAACGTGGATGTTTCTCCCATTTACTTTCAACCTACCCACGGGGAAACCACAACACTGCACAGCGTTTTCCCCTGACGCAATTTCAAAGTAAAGGAGTTGTCTCGAAACATAACCTTCCAGTACAATCGAGTCTACAGACATGGTAACAGCTCATCGGCCACTTTGTACATAAATGATGGCAAACTGGAAGAGTTTTCTTCAGAGTGAAGCGGAAGGTAGGTTCTTATATGAACGAACTCTCGGTGAATGAATGGAGTCTGTGTCGGGAAGTTTTGCTGACGTTGATAACACTGCTGAATGAAACGGTGAAACCTTTCTTGTATACGATAAGAGTTTTAAGATGTATTTAAAATCTAACATTCTAAGGTCAATCTTTTGGGGGGTTTCTGAAGTCTCTGGAGAACATGCTGTATTTAGGCATGTGAAACCAGACGGTGACAATAACAGGGTGGTTTCCCTGTCAGTGGAGCTATAGCAAGTACATTTCTGTGAAAACCCAACATTTGAGCCTTTCCTGTGAATTCATCCAAAAGAGAAGTTCAAATCCCAGCGTTAAAAACACCCAACTTTGAGTTTTTTACATAATATATAAATGATGCCATCTTGTCATATTAGAGATGGAAAATGTGGGTTTTTGTAAATGGTGTGTGTGTGTGTGTGTGTGTGTGTGGGCAGATAAGAGGAGGTGGTGGATGTTAGAGACAGAGAAAAGGGATGAGTGGAGGAGTGAGGAGACATACAAACACCTGAAAACATGTAAGGGTGTTTTTCGAAAAGGTCACATCAATGCAAGCATGCTTACAGTCATAACACGCTGATATCAGTGATATAACTGATAACAACAGGGTTATCAGTGATATAACTGATAACAACAGGGTTATCAGTTGGTCGATGACTGTTTCAATTCCTGGCTCTGCTCTGTCTATATGTGTTCTTGAGCGAGACACTTAACCGCATGTTCACTCTAAATTGAGTGTGAGAGTGGATGGCTGTTTGTCTCTATGTCAGAAGAGACCCTCATGTGGGGGATAAAGCGGTAGAGGATGGATGGATGGATGGTAAATGACCCCTAACACAGGCAGGCTCATTCAAAAGCATGGCTGCCAGCAGAGACACACAAACATAAAAGCTATGCCTGGTTTAGTCTAAAATATCTTAAGGAAAACTTTCTGCTTTATCTCGCCAAAAGCCTTTTCAATCGAGAATACAGTTGATTGGCTTTTAATACTTTATTATCTGTTAGTGTGGTTGCAGAGGTGTTCAACTTACATTGCCTTCTACAATAGATGCAAATTGGCTATTTGGAGACATCATAGACTGTATAAATTCTGGACACAGCCTCCTATTCAGGAAAATTAAACCAATATGTAAGTGTCTTAAATCTGATAGTCTCTTTGAAGGACTATTTTGAGGACCAGTTTGTAAATGATGGTTTAGTGAGTCAAATAAAGACAGAAAAATGGGATATTCCCTAGGGTGTGATATAAATCAGTGTCCACTTTCATAAAGACTTGAGTAAACTTATATCCTTGTGACCTAAAGTGGCAACAACGTTTAAAAAATGTTGCACCATCAAGAGAAATGTGAGGCAGGACATACCTGGAAACACCAGTAGCTTTCTTGGACGAGAAATGGTTTTTGAAGTGGTTGGTGGGTGTGCTCATTGTACGTAGCTTATGTGGTTTTGGTGTTTGCGTCTATCTCTGTGAAATGCAACGCTCTTTATCTGTTTCATTTCATGGATAAGGCTACGGGGGAATTCCAAAAAATGTCAGAAAGAGACAGATAAAGAAAAATGGATTAAAGGTCCAGTGTGTAACATTTAGCAGGGTTCAGTGGCAGACATTTAGAATACTACCTATATATAAGTATGTTTTTCTGAGTGTATTGTCAGTTTTGTGTTTTGAAGTGGAGGCTTACTTCGCTAACAGTGAGGAATGACATCCTTTCTGGTTTAAGGAGGCTACTGTAGGAAATAGGAGTGAAAACGTGAACAGTTAAAATTAATAGGAGCTGATTTTTAGCCCTCAGGCCAAGCTCTAAATCCCTGGGAAATCTTACACTTTGCACAATTCATCTTCAAAAGTGTCTTAGTTTGTGCCCCCTTAGTTAGGTCGTCAATTAGAAAATGTATTGGTTAAATCTAGTAAAAAAGATTCAGGCGCCACAGAGGTGTTTACATTGGTTGTATGAGTGCAGTTGTGCTCAACATTGCTAATGTTAGCATAGAGTTAGCAGAAGCTGTTGTTGAGTGACCATCAAAACCACCTGTTCACACGTATGGTGAAAACAAACAACCTTCAAGACTGGCGAGGAGGACACTTTCATCTTTTTTATGGCTCACACGCTACATGATTTTGGATGTGGGTGTTGCAGTATCAGAAACTTCCGCTATCGCTACTTGGTGCTCATATTGTGTTAGAGCCATAGAAAATATAAGGCTTATGTTTGCATTTTTTGGGCTTAATTAATACCTATTTTGCTTTAATTTATAATAATTAATCATAACTGATATTTTTGTTTTATCTTAATACAATTAATGTTTATTCAGTTAGATACGGTTTATTATGCTCTTATTTTGTCCTGCTATCCCGAACTGGTACTGCCGTAAAGCACAGCTTATGGTAGTAAACTGCAGTAAATGAGCCTTGTGGGCCAATTTGTATTCTATTTCCTCACCTGTTTAACTGTTTAAGTGAAAACCTGTTTGTTTGGCGAGAAAAGGGGTAGTGGTTAAAATTGTCCACTTCCCGATAATCACACATTTGATTGTTACTGCTGTAAAGCAAATAACTGGGATGGTGCACTTCAGTTTTTCTTATTGTCCCTCACTGACGTGGCAGGTTTATGCTTATGAAGGCGGATATGACTTGTAATCTGAGAAATGCAGTTTTCAGAACAGGAAGGAATAGGAAAGGTCATTAGCAGGAAGTGCACCCATCAGAATAATGAAGCATTTGGCTTCTCAGAAGAAGAAAAAACATTTTGACATTTACCAATTCTACAACAACAACAACAACAAAAAAAGGGTGACCTGAAAATATAGTCAACATTTGCCTTTGTCTCTAAATGGAAAATAAAGACACGTTTAGATGTTTTTGAACAGTTTGGTTTAGTATCTGGAGCTGCACACAATCACACACACACACAATCACACACACACACACACTTATTTTTCATCCTGCTTTTGACTGATCAAATGTCATTGTGGTGCAGCTACTGTTCAATATCAGTTACTGCAAATGGCAGACCCATATATCACATATGAGATAGTATAAACATGTGTGTGTGTGTGTGTGTGAATATTTACAGGGAAGTAAAAAAGGAAATTGTTTTTTATAGTAAACAGGGCCTATAGTACCATAGACAGATAGATACAACATACAATAAACACAATTGCTAACCAACTCTATTAAAAATATCAAATTACTACACTATATAATGAATACTATTATACTATACTACTGTGGTGTAGCGCGGGCCGTAAAATGCCCATGTGTGTCTTAAGTGTTAACCACATAAATAAGTCTTCCTGACATTGTTAGATTCTTGGAAGCGACCTTCCGAGACTGTACACATTACGTCAGGTCTTTTTCTCTCTAATGAATGGCCGTCATTTCCTCCAAGAGACAAAAAAAACCAAAAACCTTGTCGCCAATTTAATGCAATGCTCCCCCTCTAGGGTGTCAAACGGGATCAAGGTGCTGCAAGGGCAGATTCTACAGCTTCACCAACAGGTATGATGACAAGCACTGGCTTCATATTTGATGAATAGCTGCTCTGGTTTTTTTTGACTTGGTGGTGTTTGAAGTCCTACTTATGTATAGTCATTGTGTCACAACATGTACAGTAACATCTAAACTGAATGCTATATTTTGAACAGCATGGTGAACCACAAGAAACATTCAAAATAGAGCATACAGTATCTACCTGTCTGTATGTATACATGGTTACACTTTATATTAGGAACAGGTATTGACCATTAACTATGTGCTTACTAACAGATTTATGTAGCATACTAGCCCTTTATTAGTAATTATTTAGCACGTACTAACGCCATATTCTACATAACCTTCTTCTACCTCTATTATGACATGAATTAAGATTTTTCCTAAATAAGGTGTTAATATGTGCTTAATATTTACTAATAAAGGGCTAGTAAATATGTTATTAAGCAAGTAAGTAAAGTCTTACCATATATGTATATATATATATATATATATACATACACTTTATACTTTTATAAAATACTATATTTTATTTTAAAATACTATATACTTTTGACTATTATATATATGTATATATATATATATATATATATATATATATATATATATACATAAATAAAACACTGTCATTTTTTATAGATATAAAATTATTATATGTAAATCATCTTCCAGTTTTTCTGAACCTGAACCAGAAATAGGTCTTTAATGTTTGTGTGAGGGGGATATTTGTTTCCATGTGTATTTGTAACGTGTCACTCAAATTAATGTTTTATGTCTTACTAAGGTTGTCAAGTTTCCCCACAATTGGGTTGCTTTTGGGTTTGACTTGACTACTGGCTACTTCTTTAGGTACATGTATAGTGTCTGGTGTGGTCTTATCCTGTAGTAGGTTATCTGATCAAAGGTTTTTCTTCATATCTTGGTTACTTTTGCCTTTATATTATTTCTAACTAGCCATTCTCCTCTATTTTGATGGCATCAATAAGGCATTTTCTCACAGTGAACTGCTGGTCATTGGATTTATTTTTTGATCATTCTCTGTAAGCCAGAGTATGGAAATCTCTCTGAAGAGCATGAAAGTCCCATCAGATCCACAGGCTCTGAAATACTCACCTTTCCTTCACACCAGCAGGTCGTCTTGACCATGTCTACACGACTCAATGCACTGAGTTGCTGCCATATGAGCGGCTGATGAGATATTCACACTGATAAGCAATTAAACAGGTGGCTGGTGAGTGTGTATCTGGGTCAATTCAACAGGTGTAAACTGGATGTGAAACATTGCTATTTCTGCTTTTTCAAACACCGACTATCTCTAACCATATTGTGTGTGCAGAGCTAAAGATTCCAAAAAAAAGAAGAAGCAACATACACATGTTATCCCTCTTCTACTTGTCAACAGCTGTAACGTCATCTGCACAAGATGAGAAGAAGGAGGAAGCATTGAGTTGTAGCCAGATGCTGTCAGCTGTCATTTTTTGGAAACCAACCATAAATCTCCTTCACAAAAGGAGATTGATGACGCAATAAATGGAGAGAAACAAGGAAATCCCTGTGCTACTTCTTGCTCTGCTTCGAGTCTGCTTGGCCTGGTTGGAAAGTTGCCCAAGCCAACCGGCTCTTCCCACAGATCTCACCTGCTACACCGACTACAATACAACCATCAATTGTGCTTGGAACATTACAAAGGAATCCAACCACAGAGATGCCGCATGCACACTACTCAGCACTCATAAGTACAAGTAAGTAAAAATGACTGCAGATTTTAAAAAACATGCATACAACTAAGGCCTTGAGTGCATTCAAATGATCATTATGATTATTTCAACAGAAAAAAAACAGTTTTTACTGCTTCGTGTCGCATGGAACCTGCTGACGTGTCCAATCAGAATATAAGGAGGTGCACCTTGGATTTCAAAGCCAAACGCAGAGTGAGTCTGGATTATTGCTCTAAACTTTGTAGCATGCAGCATTTATACATGTTTAAAGGCTAAAAGTCAAAGTTTTCATTCATGAAAGCTCCATGCAGCTGTTTGTTTTTACCACTGTAACCCCTCGACAAAAGGGGTAGGGATAGTCACAAAATTACGTGACAGTGTTTCCTTCCTTCAACATTACAGAACAAAGAATTAACATTTGAATTGTTAATAATTCATAATACAATTTGACACACTATTTTAGTTCGCTGCAAACGTTCATACACACTATAGCAACATTTTCTAAAGTGACAAACAGTAGTTCACAAGTTTAGTAGGACACTAAATTCTCACCAGGATGTGGAGGGGGGTTGGTGGTGGCAGCATGTAACATATCAGGTGAGACACCTGTGAGAAAGCAGCCAACCACAGAGCTTTTCTTGGCCCTAACCGGATGCTTTTCAAGCCCAAATAAACAGGAAAAGTTTGTCCTCGCCCTCATGTCCTCATTTCAGCCAAAAGCACCACGACTGGTCCAAACATTATTGTATTTGATATGCACAACAGTAGACATGTAAGTGAGGAGCATAAAAGATAAGTTCACATGTATTTAATGTCTGGTGACTGGGTTTCTTTTTTCTTACCTTATTTTATTTCATCAGTTTACAGTTTCACATAACCTGTCCATGAGCCTGAGCTGTGACCCTGGGAAGCACATTTTCACAGTTTACTTCAGGCCAGCTTGCAACAGTGAGTATTTTGAAGGGCTCCTTCCTCGTGACTCACCCTGTGACCGTTTTTAATGTGACCTAAAATAAACACATAACCTAACCCGTTTGTTTGATTCCACAGTAAAGCTAAATCCACCAGGAAGACCAGATGTCAACTTTACCACCGTTTCCTGGCTCCTCATATTTGGGAAAGATTTTTCGTTAAAGGTTTTTACCTCAGAGTTGCAGTGGAAAACACAGGATCAGTCATGGAGTGTATGTATACATCTTGTGTTTGTGTTTAAAGGTGGGGTAGGCAAGATCCTTCTGGTGTCATTTCATAATGATCTCCTCAGAGCATCTAAACATAAAGCAACACCAGACTTTTTGGATCTATATTGTCTGATTGACAATATATTTATAAAGGTCACAGAGAACAATATGAACAGTGGGTTAGTTGTGAATGATATAAGCGACCATATACCAAACTGCCAAACTATTTTATTAGTGAGAATTGGGACATTAAAGATATGAATCACGTAGTCGATGAATTGAATTCTTTCTTTGTAAATATTGGGCCAAGTCTTGCCAACTCAAAAAAAAGGGGAAGCAGGGTATTACACTCGATGTATTTGGGAGGGGTGAGTGAAAATGACATTATATCCAGTTTAGCCAAAACAAAGAGACATGAACACAGGGAAAGAAACTGGTATAATTAAACCTCTACATTATATATGTAATCTTTCTTTTAGTACAGGTGTCTTTCCAGACCAGACGAAAACAGCAAAGGTTATTCCTTTATTTAAGTCGGGTGATAAACATGAGTTTAACAACTACAGACCAGTGTCACTGCTCTCACAATTACTATCACTTTATTGAAAAGAACCACTTGCTGAGTGAGAGTCAGTATGGTTTCCGGACCAATCGCTCCACAGCTTTGGCTTTAATGAAAATAATGGAGGAAATAACCACAGCACTAGATAATAAAAACATACAGTTGGGGTTTTTATTGATTTAAAAAAAGCCATTGATACGGTAAATCATCAGATTTTAATATCTAAACTACATAATTATGGTGTGAGAGGAGTGGCATTGGACTGGTTAAGTAGTTACCTACATAATAGACAACAATATGTACAGATATGTACAGGATTAAATTTGGAGTCCCACAAGGATCAGTGCTGGGGCCTAAACTTTTTATTTTATATATTAATGATATTTGTGAAGTTTCTAAGATCCTACAGTTTGTTTTGTTTGCACATGATACTTTTTTGTTCTGGGGACAATTTCGAGCTTATTGTTGAAAACATCACAAACGCAATGGTTAAATTTAAAATATGGTTTGATGTAAATAAGCTTTTTGAAAATTTGAAAAAACTAAGTTTATGGTCTTTACAAATCGAAAAAAGGATCGAAAGAGTACTTACATTTAGGTTTTTGGGTGTTATCTTGGAGGATAGGTTGAGTCAAGTTTGTATTGAACACATTGCGAATGCCATACTGTTCACTTATTTTGCCATATTCTAATTATTGTGTGGAAGTGTGGGGCAATACTTATATGAGTAATATCACTCCTCTGTTTCTGCTGCAAAAAAGAGCAGTCAGAGTCATTCATAAGGGGGGCAAGAGAGAACCTTCTAACAGACTTTTTTATTTCTTCAGGTTTATTAAAAATGGCAGATATAATAGATCTTCAGACTTTGAAAATAATATTTAGAGAGCAGGGCTTTACCGGAACATTTGCAGAACATGTTCAAGCTAGAGGAAGAGGATAAGAGATTAATGTTTGATTTTAAATGTCCGTTTGCCACAAATGTGCATTTCTGTTGCAGATGTAAAATGATGGCACTCACAAAGTAAGGAACTGAAAAGCAGTAAAAGTATATCTCAGTTTAAGAAGATAATATAAATCAAGTGATTTGAGAGAGAACTCCTTGGGGAAATTTGGCCTGTGATGGAAGACTTTGACCAAAGCTCCGGTAGCCGATGTTATTTCTCCATCTCTGTGGGCTTAAAGTACGTAGTGAACTCTGACGGCTTGAAATGGCATTTTCATCGAACCGTTTCCTGCCAACATGGTGGCGTAAACAAACAAAGAGAGTCACAGAGCTCTTTGGCTGTAATACTCTGCTGACCATACATGTCCTCTCAGTCAAAAGGTCACTATTACATTATTGGCAACAACTGCCTACACTGCAAAGCAACCTAAAAAAAAGTCAAAAGACTCTTCAAATGTGGCACAGTAAGTGTGATAAAACCGTTAGGAGCTTGTTACAGACAGCCTACCACCCAAAATGATACAACCTCTGAATTTTTCGAGCAATCCTGCCTATGTCAGCTTTAAACCAGAACATGATTTCTTTGTGTTAAATTCATCCGTTCGTACTGCATCAGTCAATCATACATCCATTTGTTTCTTCTCTGCTAGGATCCCTCTGTGCAGAAGCAGCAGACAAAAACCACATCATGTAAGTCAAAATGCGAGGCACAGCTGGACCCTGAATCACTCGTACAAGGAGAGACATATGAGGCACGCATTCGGGTGCAGCCTGATCAAGTGAAAACTTACATGTCAGTGTGGAGTGACTGGGGCCCCACTGCATCATGGGAGTCACCTGTTGGAAGAATAAAACCAACACAACCACCTGGTAAATGTTGCCAAACAATACAAAGATCCTAGTTTATATAACTCACGTTAGAGTGGGATAGGAAGAAGGACATGCTGATATCTTACTGTGACATGTATTTGTCAGATTTTGTGAGGGATGTGGCCATTATCATCACAGGCGCAACACTGGCCTTGTTTCTGGCTGGCATACTCTTTAAGAATGACAAAGCCATTTGGTGAGCAGACACAGCCCCACACAAACACAAAACCTTTCCAAGATAGCAAATATCATTTTCTTATTTTATTAATACATTGATTGTTTTTGACTGCTCTGCTCAAACTCTGTGCCATCCCATCTTTTTAGGGTTTACAGGAAGATGAGAGGTCAGCCCCCACCGGATCCTGGAAAGTCCTCCCTGAAGGATCTAAATTTACAGGTGAACTAAAGAAACCAACTTGATATTGATTGTTCAGGTTATATCTGCCTTTTTACTGAATCTTTTTCTTGGTCTTCTCCCTTCCAGCATTGGAGCCCTTACTTCCCCAGGGAATCCCTTCACTCCTCTTTGAAAACAGAGGACATCAATTCTGTAGAAGTTATCTCCACCATGGATAATGACACACTCTGCAGCAAAGAGGTGGCTCTCCTGGATAAGATGAGAAAAGAACGCATGAGAATCGAGTCGACCAGCTCCAGTTTCTCCAACCCCATTTACTCCCAACTTTGTCCTCCTCCTCCTCCTGACGCTATGGGGACAGCAGAGAGTCTGGAGCCCTGTGACAATGATCCATGCAATAGCTCCACCGGTTGTCAAGACAAAGGCAAAAGTGCAGAGAAGAACGAGGAGGAAGAAAGAATGCAAGAAATGCAGATTGTACAGTTGCTATCAAAACGCAAGAACAACAACAGTGAGCAAGTGCAAGTAGTTTCAGGCTACGAGAAGGTTGAGAAGCTCCAGGCTGAACGCTTCAGACTCCAGAGTCTAGATTCAGGTGTTTGCTCTGGCGAAGAGGTGAGTCACGAGAGTCTGGAAACAGATAGCGTCAATGTAAGTGATGGCCATGAGGAGGGGCCCGAGTGCAGAGAGGTGGTGAATGAAAAAGAAGTCATCTTTCAGAAACTCTTTAGAGGTGATGGAGGAAGTGTTGTTGGCAAAGGGTCCGTTCAGGTTTGTTCTGATTACGAGCAAGTCCACAAGCTGCAGGCCAGCAGTCCTGAACTACTGAGCGTAGATTCAGGGGTGAACAGTGGGGGTGAGGAGCAGGTGAGTCATGAGGAGAGCCTGGAAGACATCGATTCGTCAACTGAAACCACACACTTCCTGTTCCCTCCTCCTACTCGCTGTATTCTGCCATGTGCCGTGCCCTCTTTCTCGCAAATGTCTTTGTCTGAGACAGATGTAAGTAGAACTCTGCAACCTTCAAGTCTTAGTCAAATAGTCGGGAAAGCTGCTATGCTGTCATTGTCCAGGTCAATGGAAACCTCGGGTGATGGATACATGCCTGTGAGACAGGAGTCAGGATAAAGCAGCAATAGGCGGATTTACTGGAAAAAAGAGTTGACTGCTGAGCTTCTTCTGCTGGTTGTTGAAATGTAGTTTTGGATGCCGGTTGTCCTTAGTTCCTCAGGGACCGTCCTAAGGGACAGTTTAAACTTCAGAAATCAGTTTGAGTTTAACATATCGCATTTTCGCCAGACCTGACCTCCATGCTAAGTTTCAAGAGTTTTTATGCATGTTAACCCCATCAAAAATGACCGGTAACCATTTTCCTGTTTTTTGTTTGTTGTGTATTATTATTATTATGTTTTTTATTATTTTATTATTATTATTATTATTATTATTATTATTATTGTTATTATTATAATCGGGTTAAATGCGGGTTAAAAATCATTTTGGCGGGCGTTACTAAAAACTTACTAGCCCGTTTGGCCGGTGATGCATGAGGCAATCATGTCAGTCAGAGCCGCTCTACTGTTCTCCCTCCCTGGGCAGTACTGACTACATAATATGAACACTGTTGTGATGCTACGTGATGACGTATAAGACGCCCATTGGCTGCACGCAGGCAGTGCAACCAACCAGCGCGAGAAACCATGGAAACAGAAAACACAAAGCAGTCTGCGGCCCCAGGAAGCGTTGAGGTCCGGGCGGGGGGGTCACTGTAAAGGCTGGGGCCGCCTGCCACCTTCGCCCCGAGCCTTTCCAAGAAGACCAAGAGCCATTCGCCGCGCACCACCAGCGGAGGAAATGCACCGGGCAGGGGCTTCTGCTCCGTTCATTCTGGTGCTGGTAACTTTAGAAAGTTACCAGCAAAAAAGTTGATTTAGAACCCTGGTACTGACTACGTCATAAAGAAAATGTGAAAAAAAAACGAAAACGGCTTTGTGAGAGTTTGAAGGCACAAAGTTGTATATGTGTTGTTCAGTGTCCTGTTCTCATGGCAGGTTTGTGTGTTCTCTGCATATACTGTGACACTGTATATATCACTGCTATCACAAAGCTTAAAGAAAACCCGAAATACATACATACACATTACAACTTATTGCAGGTGTAATAAAATGTTCAGACTGTGACAGTCAGGAATAATCTTTACGATGACATTTGGTGTCTTTTTTTTATTAAACTGACTGTTGAACGTCACACTTATATCTACTGTGTCAGTTGTTCTGTTCTCACACTGTATTCAATGGTGTAATGTAAATGCATGCACTGCAGATGTGTCATAATATTTGAAGGATTTTGAATAATAAAACTGCGTCAAACTTCACTTTTGATGATAAGTGAAGGGTGTATTGATTTTTGTTTTACTTTTAGTTTTTTACTTTTTCTTGGTGTTAAAACTCAAAGACACAGAAAAACACCAAAACAGACAAAATCCCCACAGAGAGGCTGCAGAGACAAAGAGGTATGATGAGTATTAGGGCCAGAATTTTTCACCATGGAACTTTGTTCTCCAAATTTCAATTTCAAGAAAAATTGTCTACTTTGTGACTTCTGCACAATTATCACTACTCCCCCTTTTATAGATATACAATTATAACACATAAGAAGATGAAAAAAATGCATTTTGAAAAGCCTGAAGATGTGACCTATAAACACACATCCCCAGGATGCCCATATAAGGAGTTGTGTATTATCCCCAATGCAATTCATGGGTGCACCTGTGGCACAGGTCCATGCCACGTGAGCACTAATGGTTGAATACTTAATCTCGTCATGATGAGAAATATTTTTTTTCTTTCATGGAATTTAAAACCTAGGACTCCTTACCAGCTGTGGTAATGAGGATGACATGTGATCAAGGCCGATTTTCTGCCCCAGTCTGTCCCTGGCCTTATATAATACATGATAAAATTGAAGCTGTGGGCCATACATAATCTGACTGAGGGCCGAGATTGGCCCCTGGGCCGGACTTTGGACATATAGATCGTAGAAAAAGGGCTTCAAAAACTATGATGTTGCTAAAAACACGGCACAAAGCATACTCTGTCTTCTTATTGTTTTATGACTGTCAAGGAAAAAAACAACTTGAAAATCAAGAATTTCTTTTGAAGAGAGGTTTTAGTTCCCGTGCAGAGAAGCACACTGCTCAGGTGTTCTCTCAGTGTCCCACTTGGGATTTCTTGTTTACATGGAAAGTGAAATGCACTCTGGGATATGAGGCGGGGTATATATAGTGTCACCCTGCAGCATTCCCATTGGATTTATCTGTGCAGGGGAGTTAATGGTGAGCATCACTGTTGCTAGGTGATGTTGTTTTGTGACACTCGTGCAGCTGTCGCCTGTACCTGACTCACTGATGCTCCTTGTAACAAAAAAACCCTACACATTTGCGGCGGGTCTCGACTTACAGTTACTACTACGCGGGATGAAGAATGAATGAAGTCTGTTAAAAAGTCTGAATGCCGTTTTGTGGAATAACAAACAAAGATGGAGCTGTTTTGTGTCCGCAGGAGCAGCGAGATGCCAAATAACAGCTGTTTACTTGGAAACTGAGAGCCCCATGGAGAGAGAGATGTCTTCTCATGGAACAAAGCATGTGGAGTGATGCGGTGGCAAGTGCTTCTTCGAAAGATGGGGTCAGTGATGCTAACGCAGTGACGACACAATGTGCAGCCACAGATTTACCACCCAATACTTTTCCTTTTATGTGTGTAGAAAGACATTGTTATGACGTGATGCCTTCATAGACGGAATGAAAACATTTCCGAAACCAAGGTGTTGTGTTTAGAGCTTAAACTTGAAGCTGATGAAGTCTTTAATTGTTGAATTTCTTGTCGCAAAGAGAAACCTTTAATTTGTGGAAACAAATTTGAGGTATTTACATGTGTAAATGTCTAAAATACAGGGATCTTTCAGGTGTATGAAGTAAAGATTCCTGATTCATCACAACAAGCAGGCAGATGTGGAAAAAAATGACACTTTCTTTTCAGGTGGAAGCTGGTGCTCAAGCTGTGGCTCCAGCCATGAGGAAAACTCGGACCTGTAAGTGTGTCCTGGCCTTTGTCGTCCTCATCATTGTCCTCATTGGTGCAGGAGCCACACTGGCCTGGTACTTTTTGGGTGAGCAGTTCTCTCTCATTGTCTTTTTTTTTTTGCTTATTGTTACTGTGATCTCGGGAACATGGCTGCATGAAGAGCATTAATCTGTCTGCCTCCACTGTTTTTTTTAGACCAAGGGTCTCAAACTGTAATGACCTGGGGGCCACTGAGCATTGAGTCTTTCCCAAAAAGTCCAACTTTTTTGTAGGAATGGGAATCGGTATCGGTCAGTATCGGTATCGGTCGGATACCCGTTGAAATCACTGGATCGGATAAAAATGTAGAATCAGATACAATCAAAAAATCCTATATATTACACGCTTCACTATGCACAGACTATAAAACCGTAAAGAAAATATCAGCAAATCAGCAAAAGCATTTTAGCTGAGTCATGTTTGGACTGTTTACTGGAGAAAAATATTTCTTACACAGTTGGAGAATTATGTCTTTAAAAATTACTTGGCACAAATGTGTCGCAAACAGCTTCATGCGTTCATAAATGGTCTAAAATTAAAAAATTGGTATCGGTAGATACTCAAGTTTTTATATCAGTATTGGTTTCGGGACATCCCTACTTTTTGGGAGAAAGTTCCCCTGAAGATGAACTTAACTTTTCATCAACTACTTTTACTCCAGTTTTGTCCATTACATTGTTTTGATGGCGTTCCCGTCCCCATCAACTGCATTTCACTCGTTTTTGTCTCCCTTCCGAAACAACAGATTACAGGATTTGGGTTTTGGAGCCTCGCGTCCAGCAGCAGTATGCAGCCTACGTCTCCATCCTCAACCGCAAATTCTCCAGTGACTTGTCCTCTCGCAACAGCGCTGCGTTCAAGAAAGAGGCCGAGGGAGTGAAGATGGTGGTGAGCACGGACCATGAATTTGTGTGACGCCTATAAACACTTTGAAGGTTCCCATCTTTCAGGGACATAGAAAGAAAGATGACAGAAAACAGAAATGACCTGAAGATGCAAAGCCCTGAGTTTGAACTGATGGATTTTTCTTTCTGTCTTTCAGGTAGAGGAGATAATGAAAGACTCAAGTCTTTCCCGATACTTCAACTACACAAGTGTCTTTGCCTTTGGGTATGTGACTTACTCTTTTACCTAAACTTCAGTTATGACAACATGAAGTCGTGGTGAAGTTCAGAATGACAGAACTTCCGTATGTTAGTCGGAAGCTGGAGGTGGGAATGACGTCGCCTGGATGCAAATTATCTTGAAATACGGCTTTTGGCAGAGCTGTCACTAAAAACACCAGACTCCTCCGTTAAATATAGAGATTTTATACAGTTCCTTTGTTAAATGTTGGCGATTAATGCATGTTTTCTGGATTTTTAAGCTTTTTAACTGATCTACAGTTTGGCATTGTTTGGTTTTTATTGTTGTGTCGACACATTATGGTTTTGTTGTACACTCTGACATCAGTGTTGGATGAAACAGTGTTTTTTGTTTTTTCTATAGGGACGGGAGCGTTGTGGCTCACTTCTGGATAGTGATGTCCGTGCCAAGCAGCCACGTTGAGAGGGTCACCCTCATGAGCGTCACCAGAAGCCTGGAGGAAGGCCTGAGGGAATACAGAGGGTCAGTGGCGGTGCAGATGGCCAGCTTAAACGGATACGTCTTCTACCTCCCTTCACTCTCTGTCAGTGGTGAGACAAATCAAGGAGAGGGAACAGTGTGTGGACACAGACGACATGACACTTAAACAAAATAACAGGGGGGGAAATAATAATAATTTTTTGGATAATATCCAAAAGGTATAAAACATATTTTCTATGAATATAGTAGTCATTGTGATTGAACTCCAAGTACTGCTTTTTATTCATCTTTAAAATGTGTGGTTGTTTAATTCTGTATAGATGACACATACGTCTTATAAAAATAACCAGAACAAAAATAAAAATAAAAATACTGTTCACACATTATATGAGATATTTAAAAATGCATCTGCTATATGACGCTGGCATCTTGGCTTTGTTATATGTGGTTCAACAAAAGAGGGGAAGTCTGCATGAGTGAAACCTGCTCTGGTCCGCCCTTATAAATGACCTGGAAACAGTCAAACATCATCACAGCTCCCACACAAAGCCACAAAGGGCTAAAGGTTATATTAAACCATGTTTAAAGTCCAATACAAAACATCTGCTGTCACTATCATAATCTATGTTATGAGAATTACACTAGAAATGGGAAGTAAAATGAGGAGCAAATGTCTCATTAAAGTTTGTTTCTTATTTGTTTGCTTGATTTGTATAATTTGGTAAAAGCAATAAAAACACCTCGTCTTACTTATGTCACAGGGCCAAATCCAAAACTAGCATAAATTCAGAAAATCAATCTACAAATTCTAGAATCAGAAGGAAAAAGGAGGCCGTACGTGCAACATTATAGACGCCAACTGCTGTAAAACACCAAAGAACAAGAACTACTGTAAAAATCAAGTTTTCAATCTGTCATGAAAACTACCTCAGGTCTGACTTTTTTGGCATTGTTTTCCAAAGACTGTTACCACTACCAGGAGGTGGTGTCGGGAGGCCCCGTGGCTCTTCCTGGCCCGGACACACAGCACTCCTCCTGCCTGTGGCACCTCCAGGCTGCTCCTGGCTCCCAGTTGGAGCTCCACATGGAGTGGCTGCTGCCGCAGTGCCAGGACAGGCTGGTGGCGTACAATTCCCTCACTCCCAGGAAAAATCACCTCATCACATTGTGAGTTTTCTCCCACATATCAATGCATCGCCTACGTTATTTGTAACGAGATTAAAAATGTGCCCGTTATATGTTTATCTGTTCTTCTGTCCTGCCAGATTGTTTGGCTGCAGTAGACATGAACGCGTCGTCAGTGTCTTGTCCTCAGGCGAGACGATGGCGGTTGTTTGGAAACAGGGTCTTTACAGCTACAAGCACCCGTTCTCTTTGACGGCACAGGCCCGCGATCGCCAGGGTAACCAAATTCAGCCTTAAATTCATGGCAAATGTGAACGTGAGTCAAAAAACACAAGTCTTTATGAAGTTGGGCTGATGTGGCTCAGTTGTAGAGTGGTTTCAGTTGTGTCAGCCAGTGTGTGAAGACTCTGGGCTCTAGTCTCTTAACCTGAAAGCTGTGCTGGCATCAAATGGCTGAGTCAGATGTAATAGAAATGCACTATGAATGGGTAAATGGTAGTGTGAAACCACTTTGAGTCATCATGGAGACTAGAAAAAAAAGGTTATACGATTACAGAGTTACCAATCTAATAATGAGTACTGGTCTGAATTGGGTCAAAAATGACTGGATCAGTTATGCGGAGGAAAATATCACAGATATGGTTCCCCAAGCACAGGCAAGGTGTGTTAAAAGGGCGAGGTGATGGACCCAAGAGCAGGCAGGCGGCGACAGGTGGCGGTTTAACAGTTTACTGATGGATGAACTGACGGATGAGATGAACTAATGCAGGCAGAGATCTGATCCAGACAGCGGTGAAGGAAGAATCATGCACACAGGAGGACGTTCTGAGACCAGGAGTTAACAAAAGCAGAACACGAGCGCATGACTAAACACTAAAGAACTGTGAGCTGTGACGTTAACCACACAGAGGTCTGTAACAGTGTGGCCTAGAGAGGCTGGAGAACCAGGAAATAAGTAGAGATGCTTGATGATGAGATTGGGAGCAGGTGTGCTCCCGTCGCAGGTGAACTGATTGCATGCCGAGAGAAAGGAGGAGGAAGCGCAGGCGGAGCTTGACAGTGTGGTTGTGACACATTTAGTGAGCTGTGAGCATCTCCTTCCTTCCTTTTGTGGTGAAAAAAACCCCAAAACAATTTTATCTCACAAAGTTGGAGGTTCACCTATAATAAAAACCCACACTTACTAACTTAAGAAGATAATTTGCTACTTTATGTTGACATTAAAAAATAAACTTTCTGAAACAAGTCCATAATCACAGTTTTCATATCAGCGTATTTGATCACATCACTGAGGGCAGGCATGCTTAAAGCAGGGATTATATGTCACAACCACTGAGTCCTGTTTTGGGCCTTTTATTTCTACCTTTATGGAAGAAGAATATATGTTGTTTGGTTATGGCTAGGTGTTAAAATACTCAGCATAACGTTTTTTGAACTGTGTCAATAATACGAGCACAACGCACACATGTACTGGGTTTCAGTAAAAACACAGCCTCACGACACGAAAGTCTACAAAACACAGGACAAAGTCAAAAACTTTACAAAGGTCATGAACATAAAGGAAATGACTGGAGTGGAGAGTAAAGGAGAGGAGAATATAAACTGTGAACTGAGTGGATAATGAGAAACAGGTGGAGAACCATCAGGGAGTGGCAATCGCTGCGGCTGGAAACTAAATAGAAATAGGTGATTATTATAAGACAAACGGGCAACAACAGGAAGTGACAGGAAGTTAAAGTGAACAAAATGTGCAGGGAGAACTATAAAATAAGGTCAAGTCCACACGTGGGTGGGTGTTTTCTAAAAACAGAGATGTTCCTCCTACGGCTTAAAAACCCACACAAGCCGAAAACATGCTTCATCTTTACTTTTTACATGAATGCAACCGAAATAAAGATGAATTCATTCAGGATAAAGTGCCAATGACATACTTGTCTTAATTTTCCCCAGACTGTAACTCCACTATTGAACTGAAGGCTGTATCCGGAATCCAGGGAGTACTGAGGACGCCCTTTTTCCCAAGCTACTACCCTCCTGACACCAACTGTACCTGGACCTTTATTGTAAATGACTGTTTCATTGAAGCATGGCTTTTATAAGAGTGTTTTTTTATTTGTTATATTTCTGTACTTACTGTCCTGTATGTGTCATTAGGTCCCCACTAAAGGGATGGGCTTGTCTCTGGAGTTTGAGGACTACAAGCTGAGCAGAGCCAGCAACTATAAGACCTGTACTCAGGGACAGTGGGTCCTCCAGGACCGCAGGTGAAGATTCAAATGTTCTCTTTTGTCTACTGCCGTATCCTCACTGTTGGCCTTGTGCATTTTGTTGTCACGTCCATGCTTTTTCCTTAATCTTATAGCCGGTACATGGCTGGTAAAGTTTCTCGCAAGACCTGAGGTTGCCTAACCCTAGACCTGAGAACTCCTTAACGTGAGGACTCCAGGTCGGTAGCCCTAAACTTGCAAGGCTGGTGATTGTGAAGCTCTTAAATTAGGTCAAAACCCCCAATATCCTGCTTTACGTTTCACAGCAACAATGTGATTGGCTAATTTAAATTTGTACTCCCAATATCCGCTCATTAGAGGGTGAAATAGACAAGGATTGTGAATGAATGAGTTGGAAGACAGTTGTCCTGACTTCCCTGACTTTAAACGCCAAGCTTAGCACACCCAACACACTGCAATTTCACATTCAGGGCAGCCCGTGTCCAAGTGGAAAGGTGAACTTGACTTGTAACCGGAGGGTCCCTGGTTCAAAATCCCCACCCAGCCAAAAAAGGGCTGGCGTACCCCTGAGCAAGGTACCCAACCCCCAATGCTCCCCGGGCGCTACTCAGTGTGGCAGCCCACTGCTCCTAATTCTAGGATGGGTCAAAATGCAGAGAATAATTTCCCTAAGGGGATTAATAAAATATCTAAAATTAAATTCACCAGATGATGTATTTTGATAATGAACCTAATCCTTTTTACTTAATAATGAAACAGCCTTCACATCACGGTTTCCCCCCGAAAACGATACCCAAAACCAAAAAAAACACAAAAAAAACATCACTTTGCACAGGTGCAAAGACTCAGAATGACTAAGAATAACTGACACGTCAGCACACCACAGATATATATATATCTATATAAAAACATTTAATACGCACCCTAACCCTAACCCTACTCCTACAGGACAAAATGAGTGGCGATGACACAGAGACACATGGACGTCAACGCATTAAAATAACATATTTCATAAAACCTGTTAATGCATGTGGTCTAGTGTCTGACAGCTGCACAGTACAGACAGAAATGTAAACACCTGCAAAGGTAGGCGTAGCCCAGCCTACTTTGAAATGTCATTAATAGTCTGCTAAATTCCAAATAACAACCCCCCGACACTATCTGTGCAATATTTTAACTGTTATTTTTTCATATATTGTTTGCTTACAGTTTTCTTTCCTGTTTTTAAGTCTAGTATATTTTATATTTGCACTACTTTCATATATATATTTATATACATATACACTTATTTATTTTTTCTTGAATCATAGTTTACAGTAACTACCTCACAATTCAATGCTGTGTTGTTTTCGTTGCCAGTTTCACTGCTGTGTTTTCTGTGCAATGACAATAAAAGGAAGTCTAAGTCTAAGTCTATTAGACTTTGAAGATGCAAATTCCGACTGCATGGTCCCGAGTTTAAGGACGTTTCAGAATCCCACACATACAAAGCACAACCAGCTGCAGACAGAACAGCATCTTGCCACTCAAACACACCAAACCAACAATTACTAAAAACACACACAAAAACACATTTTGCACCAGTTCTTATTCTTAATATTGACTTCAGAAATGAGCTTCTGCTTCATTAGGACCACGTTTTGGTCTCCATGAGGACTAGTGATCCTGACATGACATGTTTATATGACGGAAAAGGTCACAAATAGAAGTATATACACACACAAGTACACCAGCATTCATAGTGAGGACGATTCCTTAGCCTCTTAACCTAAACCCAACTCAAACCCTAACCCTAAAACCAAACCCTAACCCTCCAAAAAAAAAACTTTTAAGAAGTGACCAGCGATATGTCCTCACTTTCCCAAAACTCCCTATGGATTCTAAGTGTTTTTGGTCCTCACAAAGACACTCACACACACCTGATGGCTAGTCTCTGTATTAACAGTTCACTTCATGTCCATATCATCCCACTCTTATATTCTGGCCTGAACAACAGAGGGCAGCAGCATGCCATACGTTTTCTTTTTTTGTTCTCTCCATAAGCTTTGTACTCATTTATATTTTTCCTCTGTAGGCAAACACACAGGAACTGTCCACTGTGCATGTGATCTCAGTGTCTCTGTTCCCTTTTTCTCAGACTGTGTGGCACCAGGAGTCTGCAGCCGTACAGCGAGCGTCTGTCCCCGCTTTCCACTACGGCCACGGTGGTCATGACGTCCGAGGTGTCCCTCACGGGGCCGGGCCTTCAGCTGCACTACAGCGTTTTCAACCTATCAGATCGTAAGCCCCGGGATGAGAGAGAGAGAGAGAGAGAGAGAGGCTGCCAAGACATTAAAATGTTGTGTTTATATTTGTGATGACATGTGTGTGTCTGTGTGTTTGTAGCCTGCCCTGGTCAGTCTCTGTGCAGCATTAACGGCCTGTGTGTTCCTGCCTGTGACGGCATCAGGGACTGTCCGAATGGACTCGACGAGTTGGACTGTGGTAATTTACACAGTGCTTTAACCCTTAAAACCATCACTGTTTAATGTGCAGCATATACAGAGGGTATCATATTTTATAATATTATATAATATAATATTTTGTTCCCTCTCCTGAGCTTTGTAGAGTTTTTTTGAACATGCAAATAATATATCAACTTATTTAGCGATTAGATGTAAATATGTGATATAATAAACACATACATAATATCCAATGTATATTAAGACCTTTTTAACAATATAGGCTTTATATCTTAAATTAAAAAGAATGTTAACACCTGCAAATATATGCATTCATGTACTGTAATGTATCTTCCCATGTTCCTTTTTTATCTAGAAATTGAGATACAGCAATTTGCATTCAACTTTTAATTATGTTTTCATGTAAATGTTTCACATTTCAGCTCAATAGCTTCCAGGTCATGTGACCTAATGACTGAAAATCAGGGCAGGATAATATGACTACAATAGCTAGTTATGGTAGATTTTTATCAGGGCCTGAGCCTAAATGGCAGCGGCCGAAATAGGAGGAACCTTTTTGTTATCCTTCAGATTATTATTATATCCTTGACTTTGCCGTCATCAAATCGCCACAGTTCAAAGTTCACTTGGCTTCTAACCCTAACCCTTATGGACAAAAACAATAGAAAAACGGTCTATTTTGTGACTTCTGCACAATTATTGCTACTTTATATCATTACTTAAATGGAATATGAAACATAACTTTGACAAAACAACATCTTTTAAAGCTGAATATGAGACCGATAAACACACACACTCCCAGGATGTCCATATAAGGAGTTTTGTATTATTCTCACATCAAATTACCATATTACCAAGCAAAAATAACTCATTTCCACGTTAATCTTTTTGTTTGTTTGTTTCTTGAGAAGAAGAAACAGGGCGGAGGTCAACTTAAAGATATAATCAGGACATTTCTGGATTAAATATCTGAAAATGACATGACTAATGTTGGGTTGAGTATAGCACTTGGATTAGCAAAAACATTCTCACACTCTACTTTTCAGGCGTTTCAAAGTCAAAGGATGTAACGACACGTACTCGTGAACCACAATCCTCCACCAGACCACATGCATGAGCCAGTTTAATATACAAACAGACCTATTTAAACAGTTCTGTGGAAATAATATTTCAACATTTCATGTAAACCTCATTCATGATAATATTTTTACTTTTTCTTTTATTGCAGAATGTTTTGATGTTGTGGCCGAGATTTAAAAAAAAAAAAAAAAGTTGTTTTCAGTCAGTGCAGATGCCGTATTTGCTGTGTTTTAATGTCGTTATTGGTGATCTTTGTTCATAGTGTCACTGAAAGACGGGACACATTTATTTTTAAAAGCATTTATCATGTAATAACATCTGACTTTGGATGCTTTGGTACAATCTAATTTAAATTTAACCCAATAACACTACATTGTGTGTGTGTGTGTGTCAGTGTGTGTGGCTCAGTACCCGTGTCCAGGCGACAGTCAGTGTGTGGACTACAGCAAGGTGTGTGACGACCACCCGGACTGTCCAGACGCCGCAGACGAGTTGAACTGCACTAATGGTAACATACAAGTGGCCTGATAAATGCGTGGGAAATAATAATGGTCATGCATTAAATACTGTGTTTGTGTGCGTTTGTGTTTGTTTGCGTGTTCAGGTATGGTGGCGTGCACAGACAGGACTTACACGTGTGCAGATGGAACGTGTCTGAAAAAGTCAAACCCAGAGTGCGACTCTGTCGTTGACTGTCCGGACGCCTCAGATGAAGAACAGTGTGGTTAGTGGTTAGGACACACACACACACACACACACACACACAGACACACACAACAAAGCCAACATCGGACAACATGGTAGTGATTAAATATGAGATTAAAACAAAACCACAATTACTACTACAGTATATTTCATTCTGCTGACAATTCTACACACTGGTCCTTTAATCGAGTGTCAGCTGGTTGTTTTTGTTTTTGTTTTTTTACCTCATACCTTTATTTTGCCTGATAAATAAATAAAAACATTATAATATAATATTTCTCACTGACTTTAGACGGAATAAGACACACATTCTATGATTGTTTTAATATAGAAACATAAAACAGCTACAATTAGTACTGCAATACTTCAAATACAAATTATTTACAGTATTTAGCACCATAGTTTGATGTTTTTGCAACTGTGTGTGAATGTGTGTGTGTTCAGACTGTGGCCTGAGGCAGTTGTCCAGTCGTATTGTGGGAGGGACCAATGCCACAGAGGGGGAGTGGCCATGGCAGGTCAGCCTGCAGGTGCGAGGTGCCCACGTCTGTGGAGGGGCACTGATCACCAGCCAGTGGGTGGTGTCCGCCGCCCACTGTTTCCATGGCGACCGGTACGTGCAGAAAGGAGGAGGAGGAGGAGGAAGTGGTGCGGTGTGGAAAGTGTTAGAAAGCGCTTCCAAAAAAAAACAAAAAAAAAAACACAACCTGAAGCTCTTTGTTGAGGGCAAATGAAAAAGCTTTTCTTGTGCATTTGTTCACGGACGTGAGACGCAAGTAGTGTCAAAATGATCTTACATCACTTTGTTTCATGAAAAATCAAAGGGAATCAGAGGCAGAACACCACTACCACCACCAACAACAAAAAAAATCTGCAAAAACTGCAGCTCTAAATATGAAAAACAGGGAGTGGGTTTTCCAAAGCAAATGTAAAATGATTATTCAACAGGGGCAGAACATACCTGTTGCTCCTCTAACACAAGACAATTCTTCTCCGTCCTTCCCCTGAAGCCTCCAGCTGTCAGTGTGGACCGTCCACCTGGGTAAACACCTCCTCAGTACCAGCAGCCCCACAGAGGAGACGGTGACAATTCAGCGGATCCATCTTCACAAATACTACAACAATGAGTCCTACGACTATGACCTGGCCCTGCTGCAGCTGGACCGGTCCAACTCCGCGGTGCAGCCTGGACGCGCTCGACCCGTCTGCCTGCCGCCACCGAGCCAGCAGCTGGAGCCGGGCCAGGTCTGCTGGGTCACCGGCTGGGGCTCTCTACATGAGGGAGGTGAGGGGGGAAATGAGGCACAGGAGGGTCAAATGTTAGGCGGTAGACTCGTGCATTTTGTTACAACCCACCTGCAGATGGTAGGTGACATATTTTGCAAAATTTTTCCATAATAACCTTTCAGCTTAATGTAAGTCACATGATCTGTGAAAGAACTAAACGTCCACACCGCCTCGATAGGCTTTGTTTCTGGTTTGGGGGAATCTGGCGTGTGACGGGGGAATCGGACCAATCACAGGAGCTTCTCAGGAACTGCACATTCACATCAAAGTAGCTTTTCCAGCATTGGTAACAACTGCATATATGACAGATTATTATATACAGACAATTATGTGAGTCAATCCTGACTGAGGACTAAGGGAGCGTTGGCTTGTATACAGCAGCAGGGCAAGGGTGGGCGGAGACGAGAGGCATTTATCATATCAAACTGGCTTATTTGAGCAATACGATTTATTTCTGAAACTTTTCAGGGACACTTCTTTGTGTTTTCTTGTTTGCCACCATGTCTCCTTGCTCAGGCAACATTGCTGTTGGCTCATTTGGACTCAAATCATTTCTTGTGTGCAGTGCAGAGACACGTCGCTGAGCAACAGGATCTAAACTCTGCTACACTGAGAAACAGAGAGAGTTGAAATCTAGTTGAAATCTAGTTTAGGTTGTGCAAACACTATTGCATACTGAAAAACCATGATCGCCGGCGGCTGACCGTAATCACAGCCACTCTCTGACCAAGGCGCTCCATTTAAACAACTTTCCTCCCTCGCTCATTCTGTCTCACACAGCTGCTGCTGCTGCCACCACGGCCTCCACCTTCCAAGATCAGAGAATCAGTGCCAAGTCCAACTGTCTTTGCATTTGTTGCAATAATGGTTTAAGTACAACGACCTTTGTACGTCTTGTAAAACATCGGCCGTTTAAAAGTTGACATTTATTTGGTGCTTTTGACTTGCGGGTCATCTCATAAAGAGCCTGCTGTCCGTGTTTAGATTTCGACGAAACGTCGTGTTGTTCCTGTCACAGGATGAACATGAAACTGTTTTTTTTCCCAGTGGTTTTTGTGTTATGCAATATCATGCACTATTTTCACAGGAACTGCTCTCACATGACCTTTGTGGTCTTACAAAAAAAAAAAAAATGTCAGTAGCACAGTAACTTGTGGCACAAGAAAAGAACCGTTTTTGAGTGCAGTTGAAATTTCACTGTGTAGCTGAAAAAAACAAAAAAACCAATCAGTAAAGTTGTCTAAGTTTTAATTTCCTCCTAAAAAAATAAATGTTTTTTTGCGTTGTCTCTGCTCGATTGTCCCCCTGACCTTTCCCCCACTCTGACCTCATCCAGGAAGTGCCAGTAATGTTCTTCAGAAGGTGAATGTTCCTCTGGTCAGTCAGGAAGACTGTATTCTCTCTTATGGCCAGTTGCTCACTCCCACGATGCTTTGCGCTGGTTACCGGAGCGGAGAGAAAGATGCCTGTCAGGTAATGTATGTCCTAGTTTTCATTGTAAGCTGCTGAACAGCCACATACTGTATTTCCATCAGGAGTGGAGCTCAGGTAAAAGTGATGATTGGACTTTTATTTGCTGGGTGGACAGATAATAAAGTATAAAGTGTAAAGTATAAAGTGCAGCTGGCAAACTGAACCCCACGAGGTGGCAGCGCTGTATGTGAATGTGGCTTTTAGATGTTGTTGTGCTGCCCTCAAGTGTCCAACATGAATAAGTACCATTCCACTGCAGATGGTATAGTAGATTAAAATGTAAATATACATAAAGTATTTTACAATGCAGCGCTAGTATAGTTTCTCTATATTTAATAATATAAATATGTTGTCAAGTCACATATTGTGCTGCAGAGCCATCAATATCTAATCTGTCGCCTCCCCCCTACCACGCTGCAGGGAGACTCTGGCGGTCCCTTGGTTTGCCAGGAGCCGTCTGGTCGCTGGTTCCTCGCCGGGGTGGTGAGCTGGGGCAGCGGCTGTGGACGTCCAAGGTTCTACGGCGTGTACACCCGCATCCCCAGACTCACCGAGTGGATCAAGGAGGTCATCAGCACCTCCTGAGTCGCCGAGCATCATCAGTCGTCATCACCATCTTCATCATCATCATCATCTCAGTGCAAACTGAAAGGCCCGATGGTTTTAGACAACATCTCAAGCAATTAGGAAAGTTGCAATACAAATACATTTTGCACAATGTACAGTTGAAAAGAACACATGCCAAATATGAAATAAACTAAATAAAATCTTAGTTTGGTGATGTTATTATTCTGCCGATGGGAGCTTTTGTGTGTATACAGCAGCAGCACGGAGGCAGGTGATGGCAAGAGGCATCTATTCTGTCAAACTGTCAGGGGGGTTTTAAGTAAAAAAAAAAAAGTCACTTCTGAAACTGTTTGTAGGCTCTTCATTGTTTTAAAAAAATAAAATAAAAAGTAATTCCAACCAGTTTGCAGCCATCTTGCTTTACTAGCCCAATTTTGCTGTTGCCTCCAACAAAGTTCGCAATACTGAGAAAGTTAAGCACTACAGCTTTAATGTGTTAATATAAATTAAATTAAATTAAATTAAATTAAATTAAATTAAATTAAATTAAATTAAATTAAATTAAATTAAATTAAATTAAATTACAAATCATTGAGAAATGCGTCTTAGAAGATTTTGAAATGTCATGATCATGCACCGTGAAAGCAAAGTTACAGGTGCCTAGAAAAGGTTAATGTAATCATTTATCATCTACTTTTGACTGAGCCTATGGTCTATGATATTACATTTAAATGGTATACGTCCACCAAGTCTAATGTCCTGTCTCATAATGAAAGAGGGGAAAAAACATTAATGGATCTGCCCATTTATTTGGATATTCTCCAAATTTGAATGAGTTCCTTGTTTAGTTCACAAAATAGCACAGGAAATTTGTTTAGAAGTTTTTTTTGAACGCCTTTATAAAAGAAAGACAGGCAAAAAAGTTTTCCCACAGGTCACAGATCAGCCACCAGTTGTCCGGTTCTTCAAGTAAATAACTTATGAACCTCAAAATGTAGAAGAGTACACTTCTTCTTCTTCTTCTTCTTCTTCTTCTTTCAGCTTCTCCATTTAGGGGTCGCCACAGCAAATTATCTGCCTCCATTCTGTCTTGTGTGGCAACTGTGTCCTCATGTTCTGCTTCACAACATCCATGAACCTTCTCTGTGGACTTCTTCTTTTCCTCCTGCCCGGCAGCTCCATCTTCAACATCCTTTGTCCAATATAATGACTATCCCTCCTCTGCATGTGACCAAACCATCTCAACCATACTTAATTTCCAAACTTTGAGTGGGAGTGTCATCTTGGTCACTCCCAACAAAAATCTCAACATCTTCAGATCCTCCACCTCCAGCTCCGCCTCCTGTCTTTTAAACAGTGCCTCTGTCTCTAAGCCAGACATCATAGCAGGTCTCACCACCTGACCTTTCATTGGGATACACTGTAACAGCCTTTATTGAGCTATTTCAGTGTTTAGGAGGAAACAACTGACTGCATATCAGTAACATGCATATCTACTGTTTATGCCACTTTATTTTCAGTTTGTGAAAGACCTCCTCTCTTGTGGGAATACATGTGCTTCATCTCTTCAAAACATCTGATTTCACCGCTGCAGGTTTGCAGATGTAAAGTTTAATGCTCTCTTTTCACCAGTTGTTTTCAGAATGTAAGTGGTTACCTCCGGGGTTTAGGAGCCATTTCATTATCAATTCAAGGAGATGTAATTTGACTTTTCAGCTTATTTTATTAACATCCACAACACTGTTTTCTCAAGGGGCCTGAGAGCAGGTATCACTGCAGCAGCAGCAGCAGCAGCAGCAGCAGTAGCATCATCTTATCCTGGGGGCTCTACGCTCCTGATTCATTAAGTAAACAAATCTGGGACATATAGTAAATTAAATCTATTAAATCTAATCTAAATGAGCCCAAATCCTCTTGAGATGTTTCAAAGTTCCCGTTTTCTGTGTAATTTATATTTTATTAGGCTGTAAACCATAACGACTGTCACGCTCTGTGGAGCATAACAACAGAAATCATCCATCACGCCTTTTGCTCTACACACGAAACACAAATGTTGAATGTGTATTAATGATGACCCTCTGTTTCCTCTTTCAGAGAGCCGTGACAGATGTTGTGACTTACGACAAAATGTTTCTTACAAAATCCAGGGGTTTATATACGACATAACAGCTGAAGTAAGACAACGTTTGTGTGTCAAACTGGTTATTTTGTTGTTATAACTGATTACACAAGTCAAAGTTTATTTATATTGCCTGGTTAAATCAACCACAGCTGGACTGGAGTATAAAAGACATGATAAAATTGCACAGCTTAACAGTAATATCAAATGAAAATCATTTATTTGAGATATTGCACAATTTAATGGTGATGGAAAAACAACATGATCCACATTTATATTGGTTCCCATCATGCCAATACTATGAAAAGACTAATATGGTTCACTCATGCATGGGTGATAATTACGGCAAAAAACAGCACTCCTTGGCTATTGCTTGAATGTCTTTTAACACGACAATAAACAAACTAAGACACATTTGGAGGGACTAAGTACCTGCCTTTAACCTCCACAGGTTAAATCGTCTAAAGCCACATTTCCCATCATTCTGTTTTTTTTGTACTTTTTACATGACCATATATTAGAGACACAAATCAGAAATTAGAAATAACTTAAAACTGTAAATATGAAACTTTTAAAAATGTCCATTACATTTGAACTAGATGGGTTCACACAGTGCTGTTGCTTTTTTTACTTGGGTCGCGCTTCACCTCTCCACAAAATGTCATGGAAACATGTTCAGTAGTTTTTTAATAATCTTACAAAAAAAATAAATAGAAAACACTTAATTTGACCTTTATTTGGATGTTTAATAATGCAGATTATTTAAAAAACTGAGGAAACCTTGACAGTGTTTAATGACTTGAATCTGCCCCTAAGCTTTGGAATAGTTTCCCGTCCTCCATCATGTCTTATTTATTTTTAAATAGTCCAATCTTGCTTTAGATTGAGTCTGATTTCATCGAACGCCGATGTTATTTCCAATCCTGCTTCTTAATCTTCCTTTCAGTTTCTATAAATGTGTTGCTGTTTGTGTTATTTTTGTGTTTCTTATCGTTTGTGCCCCCACAGTAAAGTATTCTGGCCGAGCTCCTGCTGATTTTTGAAATGTGCTATAAAAATAAATCTGACTTGACTCATTCAGTTTGAACTGGCAGAAAACTGTAGGAAAACTAGAACGAGAAGTGAGGGTCAGGTGGAGCTGAAAATTGATGAATGAAGGAAAAACCTATCTTTGGCCACAGCCATCAGTCACACTTGCTTAAAAAAAAGCCATAATGTTGATTTTGGTTTGAAGTTTGAAGTCATTAGGCTAAATAGAAAATGTTGTTTTCATGAAAGCATGATGTCAATGTGTCTGTGATGATATCTTATTACAATTTTGGTCCAAACTCTCTCAAAACGTCTCAAAATGAAGTCACAGGCTTTTGCTCCTCCTCTGAGCTTTAAATACCAACATCGTGTGGTGTGTGTGGCTGCTGCTGCTTTTGTTTACTGCTTTCCAGTTCCCCTACAACAACCCAAGAGAGTTCATGGTTCAAATCGGGGATCATTTGAAGACTCAAAACGGCTCAAATGTGTGAGTATGTACGTGTGTGTGGAAATGTTCATTTTAAGCATCGGGATCACTTTAAACTTCGAAAAAGAACATATGAAACTGGCAATTACAGTGTCTCGTCCATTTTTATTCTCGTACTTCTTCATCATGTTTTCTTGCTATTGATCCTTGAAGAGCTACATGTAATTCTCATGTAATGCAATGTTGAGAAATGTAATGAGAAAACATAAACATACATGCTCATACACATTTTAGGATGTGCAGAAAACAATCATCCAAATCACGTTTGTTGCTGGGTAAAGGAGGCCAGCAGCTGAAGAGAAAAAACTGTTTTTGTGTCCAGACTCCAGAGGTTTTGGTCCTGATTGACCACGGCCTTCCTGCCAGAGGATTTGCTCCCTTCGTTTCCAGAAAGTAAATCCTCTGCTGTGCTTTTTTGATGATGTTCAGTTCCCACTTGAGGTTCTGGATGATGATTGTGCCCTGAGAGGATCCTGATGCTGTCAGACCCAAGACGTCTGTGATTCACCTGCAGGTGGAATCCGACTCGTTAAAGTGGGGTGGATGGTGTTGAAGGCAGAGCTGAAGTCCACAAATGGGATCCTGGCGGAGGTTCCTAAGGAGTCCAGATGCTGGGGTGGTGAGCCAGGTTTAGGTTTTCTGTTGCCGAGCTGTAGGGGGTCCAGAAGAGTGTGTTTTGTGTATTGCATGATAAATTAAAATTTAAGCGACTTATCCAGAATTCCACTGCCTCACACCCAAAGTCAGCTGGGTTTGGCTCCAGCAGCTCCTCCTGAATCCCTCGACGGGAAAAAACTAAAAGAGAAAAAAAAAGTTCATGCATTTACTGAAACTTTAATGTAAGATTAATTCAATCACTCACACTTCACAGCAGTGACTGCTTGAATGTGTCACGTATCAGGCATGAATCATACTGTAGCTGCTCAGTGAGTGGATGACTGAGAGAAAACGCCCTGATTGAATTAAAGTACACGGCGATGCCAAAGAGCCTCTCTGACCTCAAAACCTGGACCTAGTGCATCTCATTTACTGGAACATATTTCACGTTGCACAACTGAATGGTCATAATATTCACCACGAGTGTGTTTGCAGAAGTGTGTGAATGCTTTAGGATACAAATAATTTGGCTTTTGACTTATATTATGTTCTTTATGCAAAGGTCCTGCCTTGCTTCATATTTTAAAGCAGAAGCTCGCGACACAAATGAAGAAGAAGTGGAAGAAGAAGCTCCACCCACCTAAAGCTTACTTATAAACCAAAGAAGAAGAAGGAGAAAGTGGACAGAGTTTTGAACGGTGTTTGACTAATTTTTGCCAATTGGTTTTTGTCATATTTTATTTTGTCATGTTAGTTGATTAAATCACATTTAAATGTTTCTCCATCATCCAAACTCATTGGAAACATCTATTAATGTGTAGTAATAATAATAATAATTATTATTTACATATTACACATATTCTAATCCTTTCTCCCAAATATAACCGTATCTATATTTCTGTGTGGTCCCATATTTAACCCTTTGAAACCTAAACCTCAAAATTTGCATCTGGACTTTTGTTGTTATTGTTTGTTTTAATAATTGAAGGGCCAGAAAATGTCCTACAAGTGCTTTTTTCCAGATTAACTTTCAATATCTGGCAGTTATTTATTTACTGCATGTTAAAATGAATGACAGGACAACAGCTAAGCTGATAAAGAAGCCTTTACACGGAGACAAGAGGCGGGAATTCTTCTCTAAATGAAAGAGGTTCATAGAGTAGTAATAGTGGGGTGTCAGAATCTCAGTGGTAGAGCAAGTCGTCTTTCTACTGGAACTGTTTGTGGGTTCAATTGCCTGGCTCCGCTACAGGCTACATGTTCTCTTCAGTAGTTACAGTAGCTTAGGGCGAGTGGACTTGCTCATCCAAGAGGCTTCTTCAGTTCTGAAAAACCAGGTATTTAACCTCTGAGGTTTCAGTTTCAGGTTGTTGGTGTCACCTGAGACAAGGTGTTGCTCAGGACAGGATTGTAGGTGGCTGATAATTGGTGTCTTATGGTGCATTCACTCCAGCTCCTTAGCTCCTAAATCAAATCCTAGTTCGTTTCCCTCGGAAAGTCCGGTTCGTTTGGGGTGGTGTGAATGCGCAACCGAACTCCGATCCGCACCAAAGAAGCGAACTCTGGTCCGCCTAAAAACTTCGGTGTCGGTTTGCTTCAAGCAGACTACAACGCAGGGCATTGTGGGTAAACACAACGAAAACATACCAGTTGATGCAGCTCCTCCATGTTTTGCTTTTATGTGGAGGAAACAGAAGTTTCTGCATTAACCCACAGATGAGCGAGTTTTCTTGTTCATTGTTGTCTCGTCTTCTCCTTCAGTGATTCTTGACGCAGCGCCGCCTCAGGCGAGGAGGGGAATACGTTATTAAAAGGTTTGGTTCGTTTCTCTAAAGTGCAAAAGTGAGAAAGAAAACTCGGACTGGCTGAATGTTGCAACCTCCACATGAAC